>NC_088212.1:47895335-48195335 GCF_036934945.1 Oncorhynchus masou masou
TGTGACTTACTTAGAATGAAATACAAATTAAATGAAAAATGCCTTAGGCTTAGTCTACAGTGGCTTTGCATTAATTTTTAGAAACACGAGTTTGGCCAAAGTCTGTGGCTTCAGGCTCATGCGATGGTGCCTGGAGAACAGGCCAGCAGCGGAGAGGACACACTTGCCAGGCTAGGCAGAGATGAAGAGTTCTTTATTTTCATTTTTCTATAGGTAGGCCTAAAGGTTTTTAGACAAAATAACCCAATCAAAACTGAAAGCTCCTTTAAAGTGTGAATATGCCAGGCCTATTGGGCCAAAATCAATTATGGCCTATTGTATAGAACAAAAATGAACAAAACGTTTAATAGATCAGATTTTTTGTTTATAAGTACTTTGCTACAATGTCACACTTAGTTATCTACCCACCTCGTTCCTTTCTTTTAGCATGTTCACGTAGTAAGTACACCATCATGCTTTCGGCATATGTCTTTTCAGATTCCACAATGATTATTTAGTTGTGGACACTACATCACTGCACTCCCTCTCTTGCTATTGGTCCTCGTCTTTGTAAATCACCTTGATTTTGCACCTGTGTGTTTTATCAAATTCTTTGTGAAAATATTTATCGAACTCCATGACAGTAGCTAAAGCAAGGGCCTATAGCAGCACAGAAGTAGACTACAAATACATGCTGGGCCAGAGGCATGCCCTGAACTCGTGAAGTGAGTGCTACTGGAGCGAAGTCCGATGCTCAAACTTTTGTGAATCTCGCTCTGTGCTCCTGTCAAATTGGGCATACTGGTCCGCTCCAGCTCCGCTCTGCTCACATACTCTGCTCCATATTGACCAATGCTTCTTTAATTTGTCAACACTACAGGTGCATCTCAATAAGGGACTTATCTCCCCCTCTATTAGGATGATCCCAGGCCAATTGCAGAGGAGGTGGAGGAGCCAACTATTATCCCTGACCCGGATGAGTTTGTCCCCCCTGCCCCTCCCCCTCCTACTTTTCAACCTTCTACTCCTACACACCACGGCTGGCTCGCAGGATGTTTGGGGACAGTGGGACACCACTACCTCATATCTATGGTGCCAGGATTAAAGGAGTAGAGGTGTTCAGTCCTTTAGACCCACCCCCTCCCTACGAAGCTGTTACTGGAGGCTCCGCCCTGGCCACCGCAACACAGGTACTTACAGCAGATTACATTTATATCATTTTATGGATACCTTGAAAGTAGACTATGGATTTAGATAGTCATTCAGTTACAGCTTAACATTAGCATTGTTTAGTGCAAAACAATGGGAATGGCTGGCCCCCATCCAGTCAGCATGCTCCAAGTTGTATTCCAACAAAAACTCTAACTTCAAATCAAGTAATGCAGCAATGTGATACCTTAGAGTTGTAAATGCTTTTTATTGATAGTTGCAGGGTTGGAGTCAATTTGGAATTTCTGAGTTCAATTCAAACAATGCAACAATGCACTTAAATTGAATTGGCCACACCCCCATAAAGAAGCAGAATTGTGATGGAAGGAATTAGAATAGAATTCAAACGAATTCAAACCATGGAGCATGAAAGTTTGGTCCATTTGACAATTATTTTATCAAAAGGATATGCAACATATTAATGCAAAGAATACACATACTATTTAAAATATTAGTTTGGAATTATTCCACATTTTGTTACAGCCTGAATTCAAAATTAGTTAAATATATTTAACTAAAATACGGATTTAATTTACATACATTATCAGTCAAAAGTTTGGACACACCTACTCATTTAAGGGTTTTTCTTTATTTTTACTATTTTCTACATTGTAGAATAATATTGAAGACATACAAACTATGAAATAACACATATGGAATCATGTAGTAACCAGGCCAGTTCATCTGATGCAGCACTCCATCACTCAATTAGCCCTTACACAGCCTGGAGGTGTGTTCGATCATTGTCCTGTTGAAAAACAAATGATTGCCCCACTAAGCGCAAACCAGGTGGGATGGCGTATTTGCTGCAGAATGCTGTGGTATCCATGCTGGTTAAGTGTGCCTTGAATTCTAAATAAATCACTGACAGTGTCACCAGCAAAGCACCTCCACCTCCTTCTCCATGCTTCAGGGGTGGGAACCACACATGCGGAGATAATCCGTTCACCTACTCTGCATCTCACAAAGACAGCGGTTGGAACCAAAAATCTCAGATGTGGACTCAACAGACCAAAGGACAGATTTCCAACAATCTATTGCCCATTGCTCGTATTTTTTGGCCCAAGCAAGTCTCTCCGTATTATTGGTGTCCTTCAGTAGTGGTTTCTCTGCAGCATTTGGACCATGAAGGCTTGATTCACACAGTCTCCTCTGAACAGTTGATGTTGAGATGTGTCTGTTACTTGAACTCTGTGAAGCATTTATTTGGGCTGCAATTTCTGAGGCTGGTAACTCTAATGAACTTATCCTCTGCAGCCTGTGGCGGTCCTCATGAGAGACAGTTTAATCATTACCTCTTGATAGTTTTTGCAACTGCACTTGAAGAAACTTTCAAAGTTCTTGATATTTTCCAGATTGACTGACCTTCATATCTTTTACAGATTATTGTATGTGTGGGGTACTCCTGAATTTATTTAAGCTTGTCATAACAAAGGGGTTGAATACTTAGTGACCCAAGACTAGGGCTGTGGCAGCCGGTGATTGTCAAACAAATAACTGTCAGTCTCATGGTAATTGACATATAATTAACATAAACACATGTAGCATCTCCTGGCTTCCACACATAGCCTACAAGCCATTTTAGTCTAATAAATTCATGTAATATAGGCTAAACCTTCACACTAAATCCATTATTTATTTTAGACAGGTCTATAGAAGCACGATATGAGGAAAATGTAGTCTATTTCAGAAGAAAATAATTGCATATTCTAAATTGTCCTTAAATTGTTCCTAATGTGGCTGTGCCAAATGGCTGTGGGCTACACCAGTTCATTTAGTAGACAAGATTTGCCTATAATTCCGTGGCATTATTTGATATTATTTTATAGTATGAAGAATACAATTGAACAAAGCTGAATAAAATGTAAATATTTTCTCCAAACATTTGAGGGAGTGCGCACATGCGGCTATTCTGTGTTAAACTGTTAATAAAGAAATAGGTACTCCTATATGCTTAATTTAGAGTTACTAATGTAACTTTAGTTGTTCTACAAACGTCGGGCTATATGTTTTGATGTTTAATACATTGTAAGGCTGCATGATTCTAATGATGGAAAAATTCGCTTGAAAGGCATGAGCTCTGCGTTGTTTTTTGCGCAGGCTGTACATACTCCAATAGTCTCTCATTCACAATTTGACAAACACTTGATAATGCCACTAATTTCACAGCAGCATTCCCTTTGTGGCCATAATGCACCCTAAAAAGAAACATGCCTTTTGCGGACCGGAGTGCTGCGAATCCGAAGCGTCACTCACACTGCTCTCCGTCAGGTGTCGGGGACGCGTGCGTCCTTAATCAATTCCGAGGTGCATACTGAAAATATTTGAAGAACTGTCAACCAAAAGATGAGTATGCCTAACAAACAGAAAAAGCACTAGCCTATGTCAATCTACTCTCCCTCATAGTACAAAGAGTCGATCTATTCTATGCAATAAATAAATATTCCAAACATAGTCTGGGACAGTTGAGGGATGCGATAGATCCCAAATTAATACAACCACTAGCATTAAAAAAACCAGTTTTATACAATGAGGCTGACGCAACAGATCAGAACAATTAGCTTAAAATGCTAATCTGTTAGGCTATTTCTTCGCATTATAAACGCAGCAATGCGCTCATGCTAGTAGGCTGTAAACGGAGAACACCATTATCAGAAGTAATCACAAATGCAATTATGTATGTAATGCTTTTATTATAAATGTGCATTTTTATGGTGAAAATCATCTTCCCCAAACTTGAAACTCACGCGCTGCTTATATATGCCAGTTAGGTTCCACACCCTTGTAAAGCGGATTAATGTGCTTCATTTAAAAAGTTATTTGGCCACTTTAGTTGTGAAGGCATTGTTTCATTCACAAGTGATCATATATGATTCACAAGTGATAGGCTAATATTCTCACCGTTCAGAATATTCTTGATGTAATCTTGTTTTTACATATACTTAATAGTATGTGTGTGACATTTGTTTAGATTTAGAATGGACCATTATCATGCACCTGTATCGAAACAGGGGCAGCGGGAAAAAAAATACATGTCATCTATGCACTTCCAGTTGAAGTCAGAAGTTTACATACACTTACACTTGAGACATTAAAACTCATTTTTCAACCACTCCACAAATTTCTTGTTAAACAAACTATAGTTTTGGCAAGTCGGTTAGGACATATGCTGTGTGCATGACATAAGTAATTTTTCCAACAATTGTTTACAGACAGATTATTTCACTTAAAATTCATTGTATCACAATTTCAGTGGGTCAGAAGTTTACATTCACTAAGTTGACTGTGCCTTTAATTAAACAGCTTGGAAAATTCCAGAAAATTACATTCAAGGGTTTTTCTTTAGAAGCTTCTTTGAGGCTAATTGACATAATTTGAGTCAATTGGAGGTGTACCTGTGGATGTATTTCAGGGCTTTCATTCAAACTCAGTGTCTCTTTGCTTGGCATCATGGGAACATCTAAAGAAATCAGCCAAGACCTCAGGAAAAAAGTTGTAGACCTCCACCAGTCTGGTTCATCATTGGGAGCAATTTCTAAATGCCTGAAGGTACCACGTTCATCTGTACAAACAATAATGTGCAAGTATAAACACCATGGGACCACGCAGCCATCATACCGCTCAGGAAGGAGACGCATTCTGTCTCCTTGAGATGAACGTATTTTGGTGCAAATCAATCCCAGAACAACAGCAAAGGACCTGGTAAAGATGCTGGAGGAAACAGGTACAAAAGTATCTCTATCCACAGTAAAACAAGTCCTATATCGACATAACCTGAACCGCCGCTCAGCAAGGAAGAAGCCACTGCTCCAAAACCGTCATAAAAAAAAGCCAGACTACGGTTTGTAAATGTACATGGGGACAAAGATCGTACTTTTTGGAGAAATGGCCTCTGGTCTGATGAAACAAAAATAGAACTGTTTGGCCATAATGACCACCGATATGTTTGGAGGAATGGCACAGGCTTGGCAGTAACATGTTGTAGAGCTGCTTTGCTGCAGGTGAGATTGGTACACTTCACAAAATAGATGGCATCATGAGGAGGGAAATTATGTGGATATATTGAAGCAACATCTCAAGACATTAGTCAGGAAGTTAAAGATTGGTCACAAATTTATTTATATTTCACCTCTTAACTAGGCAAGTCAGTTAAGAACAAATTCTTATTTTCAATGACGGCAAAGGAACAGTGGGTTAAGTGCCTGTTCAGGGGCAGAACAACAGATTTGTACCTTGTCAGCTCTGGGATTTGGACTTGCAACCTTCTGGTTACTAGTCCAACACTCTAACCACTAGGCTACCCTGTGGTTAGTGGCCATCACAAAGCCCTAACCTCAATCCTACAGAAAATTTGTGGGTATAACTGAAAAAGCATGTGCGAGCAATGAGGCCTGACTCAGCTACACCATCTGTATCAGGAGGAATGGGCCAAAATTCAGCCAACTTATTGTGGGAAGCTTGTGGAAGTCTACCCGAAACGTTTGACACAAGTTAACTAATTTAAAGGCAATCCTACCAAATACTAAGTGAGTGTATATAAACTTCTGACCCACTGGGAATGTGATGAAAGAAATAAAAGCTGAAATAAATCATTATCTCTACTATTATTCTGACGTTTCACATTCTTAAAATAAAGTGGTGATCCTAATTTACCTAAGACAGGGAATTTTTACTAGGATTAAATGTCAGGAATTGTGAAAATCTGAGTTTAAATGTATTTGGCTAAGGGGTATGAAAACTTCTGACTTCAACTGTAAATAGCGAATGGAAGATGCTTTCCCCCGTGGTTTATTCTCATGCCAGCCAAATAGGCTATACTCCTGAGGTAAATATAAGCAATATGCTTAATATTAGGAAAGGTGAGAAATAAATATAGTAGCCTATAGAACGATGATGGGATCCTCCTCTTTTTATTAGTGGCCATCAGTCTGTTTTTTCCTGCGATTGCATAGCCTATAGAAATGTTGCGCAACATGAGCTCATGGGCTCTCATGAAGTGTTTGATTAGATTTTCAAAAACACTTGTATAGATGTCAGAATGATTAGAGGGACAATAGAATGCTGAGTACAAGGCAAGTTAGCAAGTTTGGTAGGCTACTAATTACCAGCAGCATCAGAGCTTGGAGAATCCTAATTATGGTGACTAAATGGTCATGTGGAATTTGTCTGCCTTCATGGCTTGTGACCGCTGGTTTGGTGGTAATACGGTCACCGCAACAACCCTACTAAAGACATATCAGCTTTTGATTTTTTGGTTTTGTAAAAATGTAAAAGAAAATCATTTCTACTTTGACATTATGGGATATTACATTCAGACTGTAACAATAAAATGTGGAACAAATCAATATTGAATATTTTCTGGAGACACCAATTGATAACAGTATAACAGTATTTTTTCTTTGTCATGATATTAGATTGTTCCTTTCCATACAGCAGTGTTTGATATAATCAATTCTGGGAAATGTATTTTGATATTTAAAAACATTAAGGGAACTATGAACTGTTATAGACAACCCACAACAATGTTAGAATATTTCCAGGCCACTATAATTCTAGAAAATGTATTTAAGAAAATGTGTTTAATATTTCTAAAACTCATTCTCCTAAAAAAATATATATATATTATTCTAACATGTTGTAGGTTGTCTATTATAATTCATAGTTAATACTTGTTAAATATCAGAAAACATTTCCCAGAATGCATTCCCAAAAATGTTACAACCTTATGCTACATGGTATTGGTAACTATACGTGAAGTCGAACTAAACATTTCTATGGTGATGTATCAAGGCACAAGGTGAGACCCAAATGCAAACACAGGAGGCAGAATGGTCAGGCAGGTACAAAGTCCAGAAACAGGCAAGGGCCAAAACCGGAGGACTAGAGAAAGGAGAATGCAAATAGCAGGAGAAGGGGAAAACCGCTGGTTGACTTGAAAACATACAAGACGAACTGGCACAGAGAGACAGGAAACACAGGAATAAATACACTGGGAAAAATAAGTGACACCTGGAGGGGGTGGAGACAATCACAAGGACAGGTGAAACAGATCAGGGCGTGACAGTGATTTGTAGAATAAATAGTGCATTTGAGTCTAAATGAATTAAATGAATTAAATTCTACTTCCTTTAATTCAAATTCTATTAATTCTGCTTCCTGGGGGGTGTGGCCAATTCATATTCAAGAATTTAATTTAAACTAAATGGCAATTCACAACTCAATTCAGAATTGACCCCAACCCTGGATAATTACTTTTTTTTGTTTCATAACTGTGTGGTTTATTAATGTCTCCCAATCTCCAGTTACAGTATAATATTGAATGACTATGTTATCTTCAGGAGACAGAGATTCAGATTCCCGTGACGGATCTGACAGAGTTGACAGAAGAGTTGAATATCAGCTCAGAGGCGGGTACTTCAATTAGAGGTAGGACACAAGGATGGATGGATTGATGGACCGACATACTGTAATAGAGAGAGAGGTGGGACAAGTACTGGGTTGGGCAGAGTAGTGTAGCATAGTGCATTAAGCCATATGTATTGAATTCAAAAATATGTTTGCATTCTCAACTTTATTTTTCATGTTCATGATTTATTTCATTTTGACGACAGGTGAAATAATGGATTGTTGAAATCAAAAACCAATCAATTAAAATAAACATTTATAGAATTGTAAACAAAAATAAGATGTCAAATGCAAAACCCAAAAAGCAAATAATTTAAAGTGAGAGCAAAACTCTGTGACAAATGATGAAAAAACAATATTTGAAAAAGAATGCAAAAAAAATATTTTCGGTTAAACTTTCCCAGCAACCAATCCCATTGAATACATTTTGCCTACACTCTTGCCTGCATGTACTACCTTTTGGTTACGCTACTCGTATCTTTGCTTTCGATGTCTGTTTATTTTGAGTTTTGGCATTATTCTTCTGTGAAGGGAGGGGTTTAGAGGGAGGTGTAGACTGTGAGTCTCCATTGGTCCTCTATTTTTGGAGTGACGGTTCGTCTTGACCCAATCAATGAACATGATAGACTTATAAGAACATTTATTTCAGTCTCAGATGTTACATTCACCACCCCCACCCACCCTCTATCGAGCTCTCACAAACTCCATCTCCTTCATACATACATCTCAGGATAGGAACATTTCTTCCCTTTCTTCAATCTCTGTGAAAAGTGTAGTTTCACTCCCAGTCTGGAACTATTTTAGAGTAGAGAGACACGTTTGTCAAGCTGAGAAGATTAAGACGTGGCGAAAAAAGTCAGACAGAGACATTATGATCAAACAATTCAAATTGTAACTTTCCCTTTCTAAGGTCACAGTGCCTGTGCAATAGAAATGGAGCTTTGGGTGTGACCCGGGTATAATTTGTCACACCACACACACTTAAGGGAGAGGAAGAAAGAAAGGGAAAAAAACTGACAGAAAGACAGAGTTAAAGAGGGGCAAGAGAGGAGTGAGCGCTAAGCATAGAGAAGGTATAGCTGTTTATGCATGGTTCTCATTAAATCCTGTCTAGGGAGTTTCCTAAGGATAGAGTAACAACATTAGCTTGGGGAGTTTCCTAAAGAAACGCAGGTGTATCAGCCACTGGTTTATGACTCCTATTTACACTAGATATGAATCTGTAACCCCTCCCTCTCCCTACGTCTCTCTTGGTGTCCCACTTTCCACTACCCCTCAACCCACCTCCTTCCCCCCTACCCACCCCTCTCCTAACTGACTGACTCTGTGCTTTTTATGTGTGTCTGCTTTAGTGCCCCCCTACCCCTCTCCTCCTAATTGTGTTTAGTGTTCCTGTGATTCAGACGTTGCTCCCCAGACGACGGTTATGGCGGTGCCCACGTCTCCGCCGTCTTACTCCTCTCCCCCATCACCCCCCCTGCTCCAGGCCAGACCCCCCCAGGGTGCCCCGGTGCCCCCCGTCAGGAGGTCTCAGCGCCAGAGAATCATGCGCTCCTACAGTGACCCTGTACTATTGGACCTGGCTGCCAAAGGTAAGGCAGGGTTACCCATGCACATGCGCGCGCACACACACACACACAGTGGCTCCGACAGTCAAAAACAGGATTATATCAACTTTATAGTTCTGGAACAGTCTGTCCTCAGTAAATCTACAGTATCTGCGTGCGTGTGTTTTAGAAAAGGGGACCATCTTAAACTGATAAACCAAAGGGAATGTTTTTGGATTTACAAACTACAGGCCACTAAATACCCTGGTTTATATAAAGATATGGATTTCTCACCCTTCCTGTAGGGTCGTGATGGGTTCATTTGCTGTCATCTGGTGGACATTTTGCTCTATTGCCCTCAGCTATGGTTAGACTGTTGTTGTTCATGTTTTGCTGTGTTCTAGTGTACTATGGAATATTTAGCTTTCTTATTTTTGACACTTCTCCCAATCGTATTTAAGGTTAGAACTACTTTTTAGTGTTCTGATACTTCTAGTTTGGAGTTGTATTTTTATGATAACATAGCTACAGTATTTCAATGTGTATAGTATTGCTTACTAGGTGTGTCCAATCAATTGTGTAACCACTCCCTCTTCCAATTAGGGCTAATTGATAAGCTGTTTAAAAGAGGACCTTATATTCCTTTTTTTGTACTCCCTGACGAAAGCCATGCAGCCGAAACACGTCATTCAAAAAACAACTTTGTTTCTATTGAACATGCCATACTAATCAAGGCATTTTAATCAATTATATGAAGATTGCCTTGGTCCTCCTTTCTTTTTGATGACCAATTTACCCCTTTTACCAAAGAGCACCTATCTACCAGAATGTACTATTGTGTATCTTAGCAGCGCTTCCCTTCCTCCTCTTTCTCACATTGTAATGAATTCATTAAACAAGAAATAAGAAAAACATACATGTTGGTATGTTATAAAGTGCATTAAAAAGCTATATTTCTAAACTACTGTATTTAAAAGGATGTACGCGTGCGTGTACGTGCATTTTTGCATGTGTGTGTGTGTGTGTGCTTGCATGCGTGTGTCTGTGTGTAACTGGCTGATCCACAGATAAACAATGTCACAGATCCATGTTGCCTTTTCGATGCATGGTAGGTCATTCCAACTGTACAACTGATGCGCAGGCTCAACGGTGCCACAGTCCTCTTCCCCATCCCCATTTTTAGGCTGTCCGGAACTCCAGAACCTACAAACCATATATACTGTTGAACTTTGAACTTATCCTTAATCATGTGCAAAGAGACTTACCTTTGTAACGGCTTTCTTCGTTTGTCGCAAGAAAGTTGGACCGAAATGCAGTCTGTAGGTTACTCATGTTTATTAGTGAAGACCAACAAACGAACTATACATGAACAACTAATAAATACAAAACAACAAATGGAACGTGGAACCTATTACAGCCTGACTGGTGAAACTAACACAGAGACAGGAACAATCACCCACGAAATACAAAGCGAAACCCAGGCTACCTAAATACGGTTCCCAATCAGAGACAACGAGAATCACCTGACTCTGATTGAGAACCGCCTCAGGCAGCCAAACCTATTAAACACACACACCCCTAATCAGCTACAATCCCAAATACTACAAACCCCAATACGAAAATACAATACATAAACCCATGTCACACCCTGGCCTAACCAAATATATAACGAAAACACAAAATACAATGACCAAGGCGTGACAACCTTCTGCCCACAATAGAATGACAGTGTCGGTTTTCTTTTTACATTTATATTTTGATATACATTGTTGATGTAACCATTTTCTGGTTTCCCTCAGAATCCTTGTCAGTCAGACCAATCAATACGTGTTGAAGAACTGACTGATAACAAACAGTGAAAGAAGAGAGTAAAAGGAGCGTTATGATACAACTGCACTGAAAGGCAATTAATATAGACTTTTTTTCTGTTTCACTTCTGATTTGAAAGATCTTGAAAATCTGAAGTCTCTCGCTCTATCTTTCACATATACATATACACACACACACAAACCCGTTCCCCTCTGCTGTTTTTGATCACCTGCTACCCTCTTCAGACATTCCTCTCTGTTCTTCTCCCAGGTCTTATGCTCTTAGGAGAAGTACCAGCTGGGGTTAAACTTATTCCGTCCTTTCATACAGAGTTGGGGGAAAAAAGTGAATTGCTTTCCCTTCATTGGAGTGCAGTGCTAGTTGATCCCCCCCACACACACACGTACACTGTACAAACACACACACACAACGGGGGTGAAATAGTAGTACCAGCAAAATAAATATTGAACATGAGCCTATGACAGTAATTAAAACAAAGATGCCAAAAAAACTGTGGGCTATTAAACTATTTACACTATGTATACGAAAGTATGTGGACACCCCTTCAAATGAGTGGATTTGGTTATTTCAGCCACACACACACAGGTGTGTAAAACCAAGCTATGAGGTCGAAGGAATTGTCCGTAGAGCTCCGAGACAGGATTGTTTCGAGGCACAGATCTGGGAAAGGGTACCAAAAAACTTCTGCAGCATTAAAAGATCCTAAGAACACAGTGGCCTCCATCATTCTCAAATGGGAACCATCAAGACTCTTCCTAGAGCTGGCCGCCCGGCCAAGCTGAGCAATCAGGGAGAAGGGCCTTGGTCAGGGAGGTGACCAAAAACCCAATTGTCACTCTGACAGAGCTCTATAGTTCCTCTGTGGAGATGGGATAACCTGCCAGATGGAAGCCATTTCTCAGTAAAAGGCACATGACAGCCCTCTTGGAGTTTGACAAAAGGTACCTAAAGACTCTCAGACCATGAGAAACAAGTTGTTCTCGTCTGATAAAACCAAGATTGAACTCTTTGGCCTGAAAAGCCAAGCGTCATGTCTGGAGGAAACCTGGCACCTACGGTGAAGCATGGTGGTGGCAGCATCATGCTGTGGGGATGTTTTTTAGCGTCAGGGACTGAAACTAGTCAGGATCGAGGCAAAGCTGAATGGAGCAAAGTACAAATGAAAACCTGCTCCAGGGGCGCTCAAGTCCTCAGACTGGAGCGACGGTTCACCTTCCATCCTGACAATGACCAAAGCACACAGCCAAGACAACGCAGGAGTGGCTATGGGACAAGTCTCTGAATGTCCTTGAGTGGCCCAGCCAGAGTCTGGACTTGAACCCTATCTCTGGAGAGACATGAAAATAGCTGTGCATCAACGCTCCCCATCCAACCTGACAGAACTTGAGAGGATCTGCAGAGAGGAATGAGAGAAGCTCCCCAAATACAGGTGTGCCATGCTTTTAGCGTCATACCCAAGAAGATGCGAGGCTGTAATCGCTGCCAAAGGTGCTTTGACAAGTACTGCGTAAAGAGGCTGAATACTTATGTAAATGTGATATTTCAGGTTTATTTTCATTTTTTTTTTAATTTTTTTTTTTTACTGTATTTGCTCTGTCATTATGGGGTATTGTGTGTAGATTGATGGGGGGGACTATTTAATACATTTTAGAATAAGGCTGTAACCTAACAAAATGTGGAAAAAGTCAAGGGGTCTCAATACTTTCTGAAGGATCTGTATATACAGTGGGAAGAAAAAGTATGTGAACTCTTTAGAATTACCTGGATTTCTGCATAAATTGGTCATAACATTTTGTCTGATCTTTGTCTAAGTCACAACAATAGACAAACACAGTCTGCTTAAAACCTGATGGGGCTAAGGGAAATACTGCCCCCTTTGGATGAATTGTGTGCACAAAGTAAACTTTAAAAAAACTGTCAAAAATTGCTAATATACGCATATAATAATTATTATTGAATAGAAAACACTCTAAAGCTTCTAAAACCGTTCGAATTATGTCTGTACGTAAAGCAGAACTCACAGGGCAGCCATTCTCCCAAACTCTCTCTCTCTCCTAAGAAAGTTGCTCCAACTTTGATGTCATCACCCCCACCCTTCCCAACCAGCTACGGATCTGGGAACAGTTTCTATTTCTTCAGCCCGCTCTCGTCTTTCAATGAGACGTGGAACGGAGAAAATAGCACGAGCTTTGACTGCTTGGCGGGCAAAATACTGAGGTGTCACGAGTTTTCAGGTGCGCGCTCTGTGAAAAGGGTCTCTTTTTTCCAGCCTGGCTGAAGAGAGTTCGTTATGTTTGATTTAATCGCCAATTGTTTTGTACGTTAAAAACATCCTAAAGCTTGATTCTGCACTTAGTTTGACCAGTTTAGTCGACATATAATATGTAAATTTGAAGTTTTGATGCGCAATTTTCGTGATCAGAAGTCCTTTTTGGGGTAATTCACCTGAAGATGTTAGAGCTTTGCTAATACAAAGACACACCAACAGCAACCAAACGTTATATTAGGTAAGTATAACTCCTTCCACGACATTCTTGTCGAAGACCATCAAAGGTAAGGGAATATTTATGTTATAAAATTGTATTTTTGTCAAATCCAACATAGTAGAGAAATAATGCTAATGGCTGAGCGCCGTCTCAGATTATTGAATAGTGAACGAATTCTGTAACGTTAAAAATAAATGCAAGCGTTTGCATTAAGAAGAAGTGTATCTTTCTAAATATATGTAGAACATGTATATTTAGTCAAAGTTTATGATGTTTATTGCTGTTATCTGGCGTTAGCTGCCGGAGATATTTATAATTCCTCCGGTCATTTCTGCTGCATTTTTTGAACATGGCTCAATGTAAATGGAGATTTATGGATATAAATGGCATATTATTGAAAAAAACATAAATGTACTGTGTAACATGTGCTATTACTGTCATCTGATGAAGATTTTCAAAAGGTTAGTGAATTATTTTTCTATTAATCCTGCGTTTGTGATTGTGCTATTTTGCATAGCCATGTGGCTGCATATTGTATGTTTTCCTAGAGGTGGTTTAACATAAATATGTGCTATGTTTTCGCTGTAAAACATTTTAAAATTCTGACATGCTGGGTAGATGAACAAGGTGTTTATCTTTCATTTAAGCTATTGGACTTGTTAATGTGTGGAGGTTAAATATTTTTAAGAATATTTTTGCTTTCCCTGCGCCACCGTTTGGGCTGAAGGGGGGGGGGGGGTTCCTAGTTGGGAACCCGTAGCCCCATTTAAACTAATAACACACAAACAATTATTATTTTTCATGTCTTTATTGAACACCGTGTAAACATTCACAGTGCAGGTTGGAAAAAGTATGTGAACCCTTGGATATAATAACAGGTTGACCCTCCTTTGGCAGCAATAACCTCAACCAAATGTTTTCTGTAGTTGCGGATCAGACCTGCACAAAGGTCAGGAGAAATTTTGGACCATTCCTTTTTACAAAACTGTTTCAGTTCAGCAATATTCTTGGGATGTCTGGTGTGAACCGCTCTCGAGGTCATGCCACATCATCTCAATCGGGTTGAGTTCAGGACTGACTGGGCCACTCCAGAAGAAGTATTTTCTTTTGTTCAAGCCATTCTGTTGTTGATTTACTTCTGTCTTTTGGGTTGTTGTCCTGTTGCATCACATAACTTCTGTTGAACCTCAATTGGCGGACAGACATTCTCCTGTACATTCCTGTACAGCCGTACATTCTCCTGCAAAATGTCTTGATAAACCTGGGAATTCATTCTTCCGTTGATGATAGCAAGCTGTCCAGACCTGAGGCAGCAATGTTTTTTTTGGACAGCAGTGGCTTCTTCCATGGTGCCTTCCATGAACACCATTCTTGTTTAGTGTTTTACATACAGTGGGGAGAACAAGTATTTGATACACTGCCAATTTTGCAGGTTTTCCCTACTTACAAAGCATGTCGAGGACTGTAATTTTTATCATAGGGATACTTCAACTGTGAGAGACAGAATCTAAAACAAAAATCCAGAAAATCACATTGTATGATTTTTAAGTAATGAATTAGCATTTTATTGCATGACATAAGTATTTGATACATCATGGAAGCAGAACTTAATATTTGGTACAGAAATTACAGAGATCATACGTTTCCTGTAGTTCTTGACCAGGTTTGCACACACTGCAGCAGGGATTTTGGCCCACTCCTCCATACAGACCTTCTCCAGAGCCTTCAGGTTTCGGGGCTGTCACTGGGCAATACGGACTTTCAGCTCCCTCAAAAATGTTCTATTGGGTTCAGGTCTGGAGACAGGCTAGGCGACTCCAGGACCTTGAGATGCTTCTTACGGAGCCACTCCTTAGTTGCCCTGGCTGTGTGTTTCGGGTCGTTGTCATGCTGGAAGACCCAGCCATGACCCATCTTCAATGCTCTTACTGAGGGAAGAAGGTTGTTGGCCAAGATCTCGCGATACATGGCCCCATCCATTCTCCCCTCAATACGGTGCAGTCATCCTGTCCCCTTTGCAGAAAAGCATCCCCCAAAAAAGATGTTTCCACTCCATGCTTCACGGTTGGGATGGTGTTCTTGGGGTTGTACTCATCCTTCTTCTTCCTCCAAACAAGGCGAGAGGAGTTTAGACCAAAAAGCTCTATTTTTGTCTCATCAGTCCACATGACCTTCTCCCATTCCTCCTCTGGATCATCCAGATGGTCATTGGCAAACTTCAGATGGGCCTTGTCATGCGCTGGCTTGCGCAGGGGGACCTTGCGTGCGCTGCAGGATTTGAATCCATGACGGCGTAGTGTGTTACTAATGGTTTTCTTTGAGACTGTGGTCCCAGCTCTCTTCAGGTCATTGACCAGGTCCTGCCGTGTAGTTCTGGACTGAACCTTCATCTTCCTCATGATCATTGATGCCCCACGAGGTGAGATCTTGCATGGAGCCCCAAACCGAGGGTGATTGACCGTCATCTTGAACTTCTTCCATTTTCTAATAATTGCGCCAACAGTTGTTGCCTTCTCACCAAGCTGCTTGCCTATTGTCCTGTAGCCCATCCCAACCTTGTGCAGGTCTATAATTTGATCCCTGATGTCCTTACACAGCTCTCTGGTCTTGTCCATTGTGGAGAGGTTGGAGTCTGTTTGATTGAGTGTGTGGACAGGTGTCTTTTATACAGGTAACGAGTTCAAACAGATGCAGTTAATACAGGTAATGAGTGTAGAACAGGAGGGATTCTTAAATAAAAACAAATACTTATGTCATGCAATAAAATGCAAATTAATTACTTAAAAATCATACAATGGGATTTTCTGGATTTTTGTTTTAGATTCCGTCTCTCACAGTTGAAGCTATGTACCTATGATAACAATTACAGACCTCTACGTGCTTTGTAAGTAGGAAAACCTGCAAAATCGGCAGTGTATCAAATACTTGTTCTCCCCACTGTATTGTAGACTTGTCAACAGAGATGTTAGCAACTTGCAGAGATTTCTGTCTTTAGCTGACACTAAGATTCTTCTTAATTAACCTCATTGAGCATTCTGCTCTGTGCTCTTGCAGTCGTCTTTGCAGAATGGCCACTCCTAGTGAACAGTGCTGAATTTCTCCATTTATAGGCAATTTGTCTTACCGTGGACTGACTTTTAGAGATACTTTTGTAAACATTTCCCTTTTCGAGGCATGGTTCACATCAGGCATTTCTTCTTGTGAATAGCAAACTCAAATTTTGTGAGTGTTTTTTTATGGGACAGGGCAGCTCTAACCAAAATCTCCAATCTCGCCTCATTGATTCGACTCCAGGTTAGTTGACTCCAGACTCCAATTAGCTATTGGAGAAGTCATTAGCCTAAAGGTTCACCAACGTTTTCCAACCTACTCTGTGACAAGTTGAAATTATGTATTCAATATAGACAAGAAAAATACAATAATGTGTGTGTTATTAGTTTAAGACTTAGTTGAAGATCAGATCAAATTGTATGTCAAATTTATGCAGAAATCCAGGTAATTCCAAAGGGACACTGAATATGCAGTTGAAGTCAGAAGTTTACGTAAACTTAGGTTGGAGTCATTACCACTCGTTTTGCAACCACTCCACAAATGTCTAGTTAACAAACTATAGTTTTGGCATGTCGGT
The DNA here is from genome assembly GCF_036934945.1 of Oncorhynchus masou masou. Classification (NCBI taxonomy): domain Eukaryota; kingdom Metazoa; phylum Chordata; class Actinopteri; order Salmoniformes; family Salmonidae; genus Oncorhynchus; species Oncorhynchus masou. The sequence continues at coordinate 47,912,420 of NC_088212.1, forward strand.
TAGGACATCTACTGTGTGCATGACTCAAGTCATCTTTCCAGCAATATATTACAGACAGATTATTTCACTTACAATTCACTGTATCACAATTCCAGTGGGTCAGAAGTTTACATACACTAAGTTGGCTGTGCTGGAAAATTCCAGAAAATGATGTCATGGCTTTAGAAGCTTCTGATAATTGACTAATTGACATCATTTGAGTCAATTTGAGGTGTACCTGTGGTTGTATTTCAGGGCCTACCTTCAAACTCAGTGCCTCTGCTTGACATCATGGGAAAATCTAAAGAAATCAGCCAAGATCTCAGGAAAATTGTAGACCTCCACAAGTCTGATTCATACTCAGGAGCAATTTCCAAACATCTGAAGGTACCACGTTCATCTGTACAAACAATAGTTTGCAAGTATAAACACAGAGGGACCACGCAGCCATCAAACCGCTCAGGAAGGAGACACGTTCTGTCTCCTGGAGATGAACGTACTTTGGTGCGAATTGTGCAAATCAATCCCAGAACAACAGCAAAGGACCTTGTGAAGATGTTGGAGGAAACGGGTACAAAAGTATCAATATCCACAGTAAAGCAAGTCCTATATCGATATAACCTGAAAGCCATTGCTCCAAAACCGCAATAAAAGCCAGGCTACGGTTTTCAACTGCACATGTGGACAAAGATTGTACTTTGTGGATAAATGTCCAATGGTCTGATGAAACAATAATATAACTGTTTGGCCATAATGACCGTTGTTATGTTTGGAGGAAAAAGGGACAGGCTGTGCTACCCAAAGAACACCATCCCAACCGTGAAGCACGGGGGTGGCAGCATCATGTTGTGGGGGTGCTTTGCTGCAGGAGGGACTGGTGCACTGGCGCACACCTAGACTAGTGAAGTCATCACTGACCATTCACTAGTCACTTGTGATATCTTTGAAGAATGCTTGATTCGTTAGAAGTGAGATCTGATCATCTACTCAGCATGACTGCAATAAAGACGTGTGTGTGTGTGTGTGTCATTTGCTAAACTGTAGGGCAAAGCTAACGCTTCCAACAGACGTCCCACTGCATGTCAGTCTACAGACACACTAAGCCCCTACCACCCTCTCCTCCTCAGTATTAAGTTGTGAGGCGGCCACGCAGACCACCCAGACATCCCAGTCCGCACTGGCCGCCCAGTCCTCTCGGACCCAGACAGTGACCCTCCGGCAGGGAGGTAGAGGCCCTCTGCGGCCCCGGCCCTCCTCCATGGTGGACTACCAGAGCTACAGATACACCCAGGAGCTGGTCAGTAGGTTCCTGGAGCAGCCAGTCCACTGCAGCCTGACCCCCGAGGTCCAGGAACTGGTGGACAGCATCCGCAGCGTGCTGCGCTCTGACCAGAAACAAATGGAGGAGGCTGTACGCTGTGCCAGCTACATAGAACAGGTATAGAGGCTACATAGTACAGGTAGAGGTTACATAGAACCAGACCTGGGACAACTATAGTTTTACCTATGCTTCGTATATATATTTTTTTAAATAAATGGGGAAACAAATAGTTACTTTGAAGAAGACTACAACTCTTTGAATAAAGATCCCAACAAATGACTTTTACTTTACATAACTATTTCAATGCAGATCTCAGAAAGTTACTACTTTTTCTAAACTATTTAAATACAGATCTGAGAACACAACTTCTTAATATTTCTTAATATATTATTATATTATTTAATATATTATTAAATATTTAATATATTATTAATTATATTATTTTATAATAATTTGTTTTTATCCAGATCTTATGAAGCTATTGGATTTGCTGGCTTCAACTAATTGCAGGGCTGCATCTGCCACTGCATGTGGAAGATATAAATAGAATGAATATCTAACACAATCTCCAATCTACCTTAGTCATATTTGATCTACACAATACTTTTCTATCTGAACATTCTGTAAATATTTATTCTGAATGTCTATTGCCCCAGGTGTTCATAATCAAGTCAAACCAATTAACCAATTATATTTTGTACAGATAAGTATAAATAAGTTGTGACACTCAACCCAGACTCGGTTTCCCAAACTTGGTCCTCTGGATCCCACGGGGTGCACATTTTGGTTCATGCCCTAGCACTACACAACTGATTCAAATAATCAACTAATCATCCAGCTTTGATCATTTGAATCAGCTGTGTAGTATGCATTCCTTGGGGTCCCTAGGACAGAGTTTTGGAAATGCTGAATTAACCAACTATATTTTGCTAAGTATAAATACATTGTGATGCTCAACTACTGTATGACTCAACATGCCACTGAAAAGGTAAAACGCTGCAGTTCACTTAATAATACCCGAAAATACAAAAGCCATTTGAAAACATTGCAAATAGCAAGTTGAATTCTGAGCTAAATCAACTTCTAACCTCTTTGTCCATCTTCTTATTTCAAACACACTATAACATAGTTAAAGGGATAGTTTACTCAGAATACAAACTAACACGTTTCCTCCCCTACCTTGGCTGTAGTTGATATTTGTTATATGGTATATTTTGTTTCCTTTCGACACCATATTTTGTTACTGTTAGTGTTCTCAGTAACGCTTAATATTAAACTGTTCCTGTGCCTGTGTAATAAAGCTGTAATTACTTTTGGAGCAACATGTTATTAGCATGTTGTTACATAATACTTTGGTAATTGCATTTTATTTGCATAATGAGCTGAGAGGAATAGTGACTTCCTTATTCCACTTACGTAATAACTCCATTATTATGCAATTATAAAGCAATTTCCAAAGTCAAAGTCATAAAGTCATAAAACAACAATGTTGCTATTGTAATAATCACAAAGTTAGTATATATAAAAACTTGATGTCAAGTGTTACTCTATTAAGTGTCTAACTCATTATGAAAATATATGTGTTAGTCATTTTGAAGCAGCAAAAGTGGTTTACTCTAATGTTGAGTTGATTCCATGTCCCTCATGTATTTAATTGTAGGCTATATGCTATAATAAGATTAATATATGAGAGCCCTCCAAACCATGTACTAATGATAATATATTTAGACAAATTCAACTCACTGTTGTAGTTTTTGATTTTCAAAATACTTTCAAAGATGATTTGGTTTTCTGTATGAATATGTATGAATATCAAATAAAATAGTTTAGTTTAAACTCTATATAAACTATATTCGACTATTTAAAGTATTTGAAAAGTTGGTATTTTCAAATAAACTACAAAATACAACTATTTTCTGCCCAGGTCTGCACAGAACAGATAGAAGGTATATAGAACAGGTAGAGGAGTGGAGGACGGAGGAAGAAGGGGGTGAGAAGGATGAGTCGGTGAGAAAGAGGAGATAAAAAGAGATATTTTTGTGTGAACTATCCCTTTAAACTGGACCATTATATCCTCCTCTCCAGGTGATCAAAGTATCAGAGAGAGCAGCTATCCTCCAGCCCCTCTCCCTCCCCAGGCCCCGCTCCAGACCCAGTGCCCCCCTGTTGAATGGTTCCTCCCAGACCCTGCCCCAACCCCTCCGGATGAGACCCTGGCTGCTGCACCTCGGGAGCTGTGGGGACCTCAGCACCTTCACCTGGGTGGAAAAACAGCCGCTAGAGGACAGGCAGGGTGGTGGCTCTGGCTCCAGGTCCTGGTCTAGAGCTGGGTCTAGAGCGGGTTCTAGGGTGGGTTCTAGGTCGACGTCACAGGCGGGGACACACCTGGATCATCGCGAGCGCCCCCACAGTCTCATACGGGTGTTCAGGGAAACTGTGCTCTGATGGAACTCTGTTATCCCATCTCAAAACCTCCCTAGCGAAGAAATAATGGTATGCTCCACTGGGGGAAAACAGCCCATTGACTCCAAGTGAAGTGCTCCTACTAGTGGTGATGTTTGGGACTGCCACTGCTAAAGCTAGTGGAGAAAAGTCCCACAGACTGCAAGGATTAGCCTTTGGGAAGGCTGCATGGGAGTGTGTGGTTGTGTATGAGAGTGTCTGTATGTGTTCTTATTTTTTATTTGTGCTGTGCTAATATTGTTGAAGTGTTCAGTACAGATGTTGTTTGCATCGTGAGAGAATATTTCCCATTAACTATTCTTTGCTATACAACCTGTTCTAAAATGATTGGCACTGAACATATGGCTAGACAGCACCTGCCCCTTTGCCCTCCCACTCGCCAAGTCCCATTTTAGGTGGCGGTATACTTGTTTTTTTTTAATACCGTTTTTGACGTTGTTGTTCTGAACCCACTGCCCGCAGGTCATCGTTAGGTTCGCCACCCCCACCCCGTCTGTTGATTGCGCATGTTGGTCTGCCTTGTGCGGAGCTTGGGCACGCCCGGGTTGTGCCTGTTTCCCAGTCTGCCCTGCCACTTGATTTTACATAATCATCAGTACTCGGTCTGGTTGGCTGATACGTGCAGCAGCAACACAGGTAGTCTGTACCTAACCAACATATCCACACATGTCACTAGCCAGCCATATACTGGATCATGAGTTAGACGATTGTGCATATTCTATTATGAAGTTATTTAATAATTTAAGAGCATTTATTGATCACAATGAGTAAAAAATAAATCAAGCTAGCTAACTAGCAGTTTAACATCAATCATCAACAATGATCAGCTGTATCCTCACCCTATTTTCCCGTAGTCAATCATGTATTTTTCTGATGAGTGTGTTGTTTGCAGAAATAAATAGGCTTATGCAAAAAAAAAAGTTTGAATGAATTTCGAGATTGAAAGTCTTTTTTTTCTTCAGTCTGTGCACGACCCTGCTAGACAGCAATTTTGCACTGAACAATAAGAGCTAGATTCAATCCAATCTGCATCTTTCAAAGGAAATGTTTCCACATTTGCGGTAAACGATATATATGTCTGCTCAATTGAAAATGACCTTCAAATGTCAATTGCGCGTGAATTTAGGCCTAACTGGAAGGAGAACTGCATGTGAGAGTCTATGGAAGGAAGAGTCTCTCTCTACACTTCACTATCTACCCAGGAAAATTCAGTTATACCCCTTCTGCCTGTAATGTTCCAAATCATGTACATTTGAAATGTTCAAAATGAATTACACTGGTCATGCAATGCGTGTTTAGTCTTGGGATGCTAAATGTAGCTTCAATTCATTAAATCAAACTGCATCCTTTAGACTGGGATTCAACCCAATGCGCATTATAGAGCAGTGCACTGGACAGCGACAATGTGCCTTTTAAAGGCAATGTCCCTAACGTTAGCTGAGATGCCATTCATGGTAAATGCTGCGGATGTTCCCAAGCAGTTCCCAAATCTTGGGATGTTCCCAAGCATTCCAAGATGTTCCCAAGGCACATTGTCGGCTGTCCAGTGCATTGCTCTATAACACGCCTTGGATTGAATCCTGGCCTTTAAAGGGAACAAAAAGTGGTCTGTGTGGTCCAGTGGTTACAGCCGCTGACCCCGGCACACATATGTATGCCAGTCAGCATGGGGTCGAATCTGGCCCACTGCCCTTTAACTCACTCTTCCCCATCTTCCACGCTGTAGTACCTCTTCAATAAAGAAAACAAAAGGACTGCCGCACTCTTTAAAAAAGAAAGTGACAACAGTACTGTCCTTTTGCAAGTAGTTTATTGTTGTAAATACTGTTACAAACATTCCAGTTCTGGTAAGGTAATGTAGATCAATAACTGTAACATCACAGAAAAGCTAGCAAATAAATAAACATTGCCATTGCTTTACAGAAAGTGTTTTTTTTTTAAAGATTAATTACATTCAAAACAGTGCATTATAAACACTAGTTATCCCACCTCTCAGTCACCATCTACTCAAGTGTATGTTTGCTACCATCTCTTTACAAAGTACAACTTTTTTGCAGGGGAGGTCTACAGTAATACGCCCCTGTGTTTGTGACCTTGTGCGCTCGTCAAATATGTACAGTTATGTCTTTTCACACAAATCAACTCCATCTCTAGTTCATATGAAACCCCTTCTTTCCGAGTCACATTAAGGGCCCTTGCCATCAGTCTGAATTCTCTTTTCACGTTACTTGTTATCCATTGAAGCTTGCTTATATGGTCAATCCAAACACACAAATAACCATTAGAAGTATATATACCTATATATATATATATTTATGTATATATTATGTAGTCCAGCTGGTTTTGGTTGAACATGGAGTAATGAAGTTGTCATTACACACCACACACACTAGAAGCAGGAATGATACAGCATATTACCGACCAACCGGTGACTCCATAGATAAACCATGCTAGAACATCATGTGGTCAACCGTACAGGAACTACTTTTTCAGTATCATTTAGTAGTTCAATGCATTAAGTACAGTAATAAATAAGGCCAACATTTGATTTAGGGATGAGATAGAATAGACATTTGGAACAATCAATGGTTTAGAGGGGAGAGCAGGGCAGAGGGGAAGGGTCAAAGTTTGGCACACAAGCTCAGGTGGCAGGGTGCTCCAGCAGCAACTCGCAAGAGGTGTAGCGTCATAATAATGTGTCCCCTCCACAAGTCAGTGTAGCGGAGGTGTCGCAACAGAATGTGTCCCGCCTACAGAGGCGTTATTATGACACACGTCATAATGTGTGTCCACGCCACAACCAGGAAACTGTCCCATGACGGTTTGTAAACACGAATCCAGAGGGGGCGTGTCTCAAGCGGAAAGTGACACAGGAGACAGGAAGTGAGGGAGAGGGTGCCTGGGCAGAAGGTCAAAGCTCATTCACGTTAAACAAGGTGGAAGCTTCCTGGAATTCATTTTTTTTAATTGTCTAGAGTTCTAGACATTTCTGAATTACATTTTAAAACATTCTAAAATAACTAGATCTGATTCTTAAGTAAGCTACAGACCCAGAGTAGAGCGAGAGTGAGAAGAGTCTTATTTCTCTTTGTGAAGAAAATAGGTTTTGAAATGTATACGGCAGGCCAGACAGATCAATGAAAGGGAGGATATATGGTTATAGAGGAGGAATCATAACATCAACATTAGTCATTCCTTTCCATTGTCAATCCATCATCTGCATTAGCTGACACTCCTAGAGCAAGGCCATAATCAGAGCATCTGCTCATCAATTTACTACTACAACATAATGCTTCCATTGTGGTTGACGTGTTCATTACCAGTGGTAAGTCGTTGCATCTTGCTTTAGTTACTAGGGATGGATTCAATCCGTATCGCCGAAGTTCGGCGCTATAGCGCGATTGAAATGTAAAGGCACTATTCCTGCGTTCGTGGAGACTGAATTCATGGTAAATGCTGCATATGTTGGCTAAATCAGAAATTACCTTTAAATGTCAAGTTGCTATTCATCGATAAGGATTGAATCGAGCTCCTAGTCTCAAAACACTGGAGCCTCATTAATCACTTCTAGTTAGAAAGGCAGCAGGGCCCAACATAAACAGGAGGGGAACATCTATCCACTTTATGCAACAGAGATACATTTGAGGACTTGCGAATCTTGTACACCAGGGAGATGATATGTTGACTCATTTCAGTACTTTCATTTCATCACATTTGCGAGATAACAAAATAAAATCTAAAAATAAAAGTATAAATCATGTTTTTTAAATAACAAACTAATTACCCATTTCATGTACTATGATAAGCATCCTTCAAGTATAAAGATTGAGATCCAAATGCAATGCAATATAATGACCTATAAACAGAATTACAGTATAGTCTGGCAAAAATATTGCAGATTATATTCAAGACATTTTTTTAAATATTAAATAAGACAGAGGAATGAAAAATCCTTGGTAATGAAAATATAAAATCATTTCATTGCAGGTTGTTTTTAAGGTTGTACTGTAATACAATCTAATCCAACTGTCCTGATCGCAAAAAAATTATTAAATCCTGAACTTCAGTTTGGTGCCAAAGTCTGAGGTATTCTATACACATCTGGTTGACCTCTGCTATCTCTCCTCAGCCTAAGATGGATCTGAACAGTTTTAGCTTCTACTGTATTCCACCACCAGAGCCTATAGTACAGAACCTGTGTGGAGGCGTCCCGAATGGCACCCTATCCCCTACATAGTGCACTACTTTTGATCCAGGCCCTATGGGCCCTGCTTAAAAGTAGTGCACAATAGGGAATAGGGTGCCATTTGGGATACAACATATGTGAAATGTAACGTATGGCTTAAAGTAACTTCCCAGTTAAAATTTCACTTTTAAAGTTCATATGCTGTTAACTCATATCCAAATAATGTTGTTGACTTGTATGTGACCAAAACATAAATTGTGGGGAAAAAAACACTTCAAAAACCCCACCTCAAACTTGTATCTCAAACAAACCTTTTCAAAAATGCTTGCTATTTTCTCATAGACGTATCACCCTGAGGAGGCTGAGCTGGTCAATCAGCGGTCTACTTGCGTCAATATTTTTAATGACAGGTATACGGCCACACTATTCTGTTGTTGGGGTACGCCCACACCATTCCAACACAGAAAAGCTACTTTTTAACATACCAATTACCATTTCTTTTTAAACGAAAACCATTTCACTCATATTGTAATTATTGGTCATATTTCATAGAAATCTAGAAACACTGGGCATTTACTTTAAGCTCTGGTCTCTGAGTGACTGTAAACCCTTAAGACATATGGTGGTTTGATGATGCAGAGTCCCTCTTCCCAGAGTGGAAATAGTATGTGATTAGCCGAACCGATTTTGAAAAAATATTAGCAAGTGTTTTGTTTTTTTATCTTCCGTAATAGTGGTTGTGAGTTCTGTTGTCACCTAATCATAGTTTTCAGTTCAAGATGATGCTGAAGGGAAAGATGAGGATGGAGAGTGTTTTGCTATTAATGCTAATTCCATGTGAGAATGAGACCAGTGTTATTTTGTTGTCCTGGCAATAGGTAGAATTACATGTTTACTTTCAAAAGCTCCCATTTCAGGGCTGGCTTCTGTCTAAACACTGTCTTACAATACTGTCTTCCAGCCTTGTAGAACTGCTTTTCCTGGACTGCATGTTGTTTCAGAAGGGAATGTGAATTCCTTTGGAAGGTTTTAAATAATTTGGTCTATGTAGTGTAGCCTTCCCTTGACGAGGCCTGACTTAAAACAGATGGGCGTGGAGAAACTTGGAATGCTTGTTATATCAGCCCAAATCTCAGCCTTAAAAACAACATTAAAATTCAAAAATGGGATGGGAACGTTTGGTTTTCCTGGAGGACTTCCACAGTCGGGAAAAGTCCTCCCTGCTTGGACATTTATTAATGTTAGACGGAAGGCATGGAATGTTATGACGAGGAATGATAGGGGCTTGTTGTTCAGAGTAGTAACACTTGTTTATCAGCAAGTTTGTGTTGTGGGAGAACACAGAATTATTCAACATTACATCTGACGAGTGCAGCCGGTGAGAGAAAGGGAGAGGGATAGAGAAGGGAGGTAGACCGATAGAAAGTGAGAGGGAGAGGGATAGAGAGAGAGAAACAGAGAGAGGGAGAGAGAGAAAGAAACATGGGAAAGAAGGGAAGGTCAGTGCGAAGCTCAGGAAGCAACCCTCAGTATGGGAGGGGCTTGAACAAGCTGTCTTTTTCAGCCAAACTCTACTCTCCACAGCAAAACAATCAGATAAAATAGTCATCCAGAGCATGTGATATGTCCATTCGTTATGATTAAGAAGTTTCAGTCTCCAATGGTGATCTGGGGCTTGAGGGAGGGGGAAGAGTTGCTCACACATAAAGGGTGCAGTGATGCTGGGGGTCAGGGAGTGAGGTCATCAGGGGGTGAGGTCGGATGTCGGGTACGAGAGGGAGGTCATCACTAGATGTAAACAGGTTGCTCCTGGGCAGTTAGCAGGCGGTACATGGCAGCTGGCATCGTCTTCATGTGGATCTGTGGAAGAGAGCGAGAGAACAGTAACTACACAACCATAGCCTTAACCCCAACCCTAGCTTCATGTCCACATGCCAACTCAAGTCTAACCCTAGCCTCAACCCTAACCCTAGACAAACCTAACCGTAGCCTTGTCGAGAACCAGGCTTCCCTATACAGAAAGCCTGGGGAAGTCAATGGCAGAAAACAATGATGCCTAACAACACGTCAAACGAATGAAATGCCTTGCTTGGGCAGAGCTCCACAGGTGCCCACTCATAAACGTCTCGTTTTTTGTTGTAGAGTTTTCAAGCAGAGAAGTTTCATCGACTCGATTTTGTGTGTAAGAGCACACTTCTGGCAAACCATAATTCAGTTTTTACTCCAAGTTTTCTTCCATTTTCACCAATGTTGCAAACTAGCAACAACTCTACAAAATGTATCTTACCTGGTCAGAAAACAGTGACAAACATAACAAAGATGCAGTGCTCATTTAGGGGCATGTGGGGAAAGTTCTTGAAATGTAACATCCAATAAAAATGTAGCTGCTGGAATCCTACGAACCATTCTAACCATTTCGGCTAATACCAAATTCTCCAGACCACCAAAGGAAGCGTGACATGATTTTGGAGCACAGGAGATTGGTGGAACCTTAATTAGGGAGGACGGGCACATGGTAATGGCAAGAGCGGAATACGGGGAAAGGTATCAACAACATCAAACATGTGTTTTCCATGTGTTTGATTCCATTTTATTCGCTCCGTTCCAGCCATTATCATGAGCTATCCTCCCCTCAGCAGCCTTCACTGTTTTGGAGGTATGGCTATGTGAGAATACCCTAAACCTAACCCAACAATGGTTGAAGGTCCAGCACCAAAACTGAAATGCTTTGTTAAGCTAACAGTTACAGGCTCAGAATGACCTTTCCCCTCTGACCTCACCTCTCCCACAGCGTTGGACAGGATGTGGACGATCTTCTCGTGGGGCGTGGCCACCACGCTCTGGCCATTGATCTCGATGATGCGGTGGCCGACCCTGACCCCTCCCCTCTCAGCGATCCCCCCCCGCATAAGGCTGCAGATCTGTGGGTGTGCAGGGGAAGGTCCAAAAAAGACAGTTACATTCAGTCAATCGGCTTAACGTCTGTTATATTCAGTTTCCGCAAAAGCATGAGCCCATCACTTCAAGAGTCACCACTATCATACACAAACGGAAGGTTTTTCACAAAGCAAAGAGGACAAAGTCAAATGCAGAGAAAGTTTGGGGCTCATGACACAACACATGGTCTCCCTGGTGATACCCACAATGCCGTTCTGTACGCTGAAGCCCAGCTGGTATCTGAGGTCAGGTCGTCTGATGAGCACCGTGGTAACAGGAGGACACCTGACGATGTTCAGCTTGATACGAGACTGGTTCTTCAGACCCTGAGAGAGAAGAGAAGTGGAGAATGAATTAAACTAGTCTAATAAGATAATTGGTAGGTGACAAGTATAGATGTTGGCTGTGTGTACTGCACTGTCCTCGGCATTCCCGTTCTCGCATAAAAGAGAACACGTCATTGTAAGAGGAGAGGATACACAGAGATAGCGAGGAAAGAAAGAGAATGCAGAGATAGATGAGAAATAAAGGAAGGAGAGTTAGAAGAGTGTCAGGATTTGGCCAGGGTTGTTCCGGGTTTTTGTCAGTAGATGTCCCCATTGTGCTTTTTGTCCCTGTGTTTTTCCCTTGATCCCCATTATTGTTTGCACCTGTGTCTCGTTCCCCTGATTGTATTTAAACCCTTTGTTTCCCTCAGTTCTGTGCTCTGTGTTTGTATGTTAGCACCCTGCCCTAGTGTTCTGTGTGCTCTTGTCGATTCCGGGTGACGTTCTTGTGGTATTCTGTTTTTTGTTTTTGTTTATTTTTGGTGAGTTTCTTTTGAGTTCTTTTGTGTTTTACCTACCACCTTTTGGATTTTCCATTTTTGTATTTTAAGATTTTTTCTTTATTAAATACACCGTCTTAAGTACTGCTGTGTCTGCCTCATCTTCTGGGTTCTGCTGTCTATTCGTGGCTCAGTTGGTTAAGTGACTGTTTCTCACTCCGGAGACCCAGGTTCGAAACCGGGTCCTGACAGAAACACAGAGCCAAAAATGAACCCAGAGGCAGCCAGTTCCCAGGACCTTTTTGCCACACTGTCCCACCACCAGGAGACTGTCCAACGCCACGAAGCCGCCCTGGTTCAGCAAGAGGCCTTAATGGCTAGACATTCTCATCTTCTGTCGGAGATGCTGACTTCCATTAAGCAAATATCTGATCGACTTACCCCGGCAACAGTTCCCGTCCCAGTACCTCAAGTTCACGTACCCATGGCAGTTAACCCCCTGGCTGAACCTCGTCTTCCACCTCCCCAACGGTTCTCAGGTGATCCAAGTGCTTGTAAAGGGTTTCTCACTCAATGTTCTCTCTCCTTTGAGCTGCAACCCTCGTCGTTTCCCACCGACCGGTCTAAGATCGCATATATCATCACCCTGCTGTCGGAAAAAGCCCTGGCCTGGGCTACTGCTGTGTGGGATGCCCATAGTTCCTGCTGTGCCAGCTACTCTGCCTTTGCTGAGGAATTCAAACGAGTGTTTCAAGGCCCAAGCAGTGGTTCTGACTCAGCCAAACAGCTCCTGACTCTCCATCAAGGTTGGCGCAGTGTGACGGACTATGCCATCCAGTTCCGCACGGTGGCAGCAGCGAGTGGCTGGAACAACGAGGCGCTCACGGTGTGCTTTCTGAAAGGCCTTTCCGACACTATCCAAGATGAACTGGCCACTCGGGAACCACCGGACAATCTCGAGTCCCTGATCAAGTTGGCCTCACGCATTGACCAGCGTCTGAGAGAGAGAGAACTCAACCGTAGACCTCTAGCTCCTATCAGTCCCAGCTCCGGGTCCCCACCTTTATCATCACTGGCTCCACCGGAACCCATGCAGATTGGACGCATCTCCCAGGCTGAGAGAGACCGCCGGATGAGGGAGCGACGCTGTCTATATTGCGGCAAACCGGGCCATTTCCGTTCCACGTGTCCCGGGCTCCAGGGAAACGCTCTGTCCCGTACAGACCGGGGGAACTGTAACGGGAAACATAACCTCCTCCCATCCGTCCAACTCCCGTCTGCTCATTCCAGTCACCCTCTCCTGGGACAACCACAAGCTTCACCTTCAAGCCTTGGTAGACTCTGGAGCCGCAGGTAACTTCATGGATGGTGTCTGGGCGAAGGAGAATGGCGTTCCCTCTGAACTTCTAAGTGACCCCATGAGGGTTACTACATTGGATGGAAGCCCTTTGGGATCTGGACTTGTCACTCATGTCACTACCTCCTTGAGACTTTCAGTTTCACAACACCAGGAATTGATGAACTTTCATTTGATCTCCTGTTCCGAGTTCCCTCTCGTCCTTGGATACCCCTGGCTTCACAGCCATAACCCTCACATCGACTGGTCTGTGGGCACTATCAAGCAGTGGGGTCCTACGTGCCAAGCTACTTGTATTTTCCAGAATTCCCCGAGTTCTACTCCCGAGTCTTTAGAATCCATCGACCTGACCCGAGTTCCCGAGTGTTACCATGACCTCAAACTGGTGTTTAGCAAACAGAGGGCCACCATGCTACCACCCCATAGATCTTACGATTGCCCCATCGACCTGTTTCCGGGCACTTGCCCCCCCAGGGGTCGGATCTTTTCCCTATCTCCACCCGAACGAGCTGCTATGGATACCTACATCAAGGACTCTCTGGAAGCATGCGTCCATCAACCTCCCGGCGGGAGCAGGGTTTTTCTTTGTGGCCAAGAAAGATGGTGGGTTACGTCCTTGCATCGACTACCGGGGACTCAATGACATAACCGTCCGTAACCGTTACCCGCTACCCCTTATGGCCACAGCCTTCGAGCTGCTCCAGGAAGCAGTTGTTTTCACTAAGCTTGACCTGCGGAACGCATACCATCTTGTGCGGATCAGACCTGGTGACGAGTGGAAGACCGCTTTCAACACGCCTACTGGTCACTATGAATACTTGGTGATGCCCTTCGGCCTGACCAACGCCCCAGCGGTGTTCCAAGCGCTCATAAACGATGTGCTTAGGGATATGCTTAACATATTTGTGTTCGTTTACTTGGATGACATCCTCATCTTTTCGAGCTCCCTTCAAGAACACACTAAGCATGTCAGACAAGTACTCAAACGCCTCCTGGACAGCCATCTGTACGTTAAGCCGGAAAAATGTGAATTCCATTCATCCCGAGTACAATTCCTGGGATTTGTAGTGGAACCCGGTCGAATCCAAATGGACCCTAGGAAGGTAGGGGCGGTAGCGGATTGGCCCACCCCCAAATCCGTTAAGGATGTTCAGCGTTTCCTGGGCTTCACAAACTTTTACCGCAAGTTCATCAAGAACTTCAGTTTGGTGGCAGCTCCTCTCTCAGCTTTAACCAAAGGTGGCAATGCAAGGTTTTTTTGGGGAAGAGAAGCTGAGACGGCCTTCCAAGGACTCAAGCAGCGCATCCTCTCTGCTCCCATCCTGATACTACCGACTACGGATGAACCATTTGTGGTGGAGGTAGACGCATCAGAGGTTGGTGTTGGAGCTGTCCTGTCTCAGAGGGGTGAAGACAAGAAGCTTCATCCGTGCGCTTTCTTCTCACACCGGCTTACCCCGACTGAGAGGAACTACGATGTGGGGATCGTGAACTCCTAGCGGTTAAGATGGCATTGAAGGAATGGAGACACTGGCTCGAGGGGGCTTCTCACCCGTTTCAAGTGCTTACGGACCACAAAAATCTGGAGTATATCCAGCAGGCGAAGCGATTGAACTCTAGACAAGCTAGATGGTCTCTTTTCTTCAATCGATTCCAGTTTATCCTCACCTATCGGCCCGGGTCGAAGAATCTCAAACCGGATGCCCTGTCCCGAGTCTACGCTCCTGCCATTCGAGATGACACGGACATGCCTGTCCTTCCTGCTGCTAAGATTGTGGCTCCGATCTCGTGGCAAGTTGAGGATACCGTGAGACGTGCTCAAGCTAGCGAACCGGACCCTAAAGGAGGCCCTGCCAATAGGTTGTTTGTCCCCAAGGCAGTGAGGACTCAGGTCCTTCTGTGGGGGCACTCCTCTCGCCTCACCTGTCATCCGGGCGTAGGTCGCACCTTGGAGTTCATCCAGCGTAAGTTCTGGTGGCCTACCATAAGAGAAGACGTTGCCACTTTCGTCAATGCCTGCCCCGTGTGCTGCCAGGGCAAATCTTCTCACCTCCGCCCTCAAGGACTCCTTCATCCTTTACCTGTTCCCCACAGACCCTGGTCCCATATCTCATTGGACTTTATTACTGGACTTCCTCCATCCCATGGCAATACTACTATCCTAGTCATAATCGACAGGTTTTCAAAGGCGGCCAGGTTCGTCCCTCTGACTAAGTTACCTTCTGCCAAGGAAACGGCTGAGTTGGTAATTAATCATGTGTTCCGAGTCTTCGGCATTCCTCAAGATGTGGTTTCTGACAGAGGTCCCCAGTTCGCCTCAAGGTTTTGGAAGGCCTTCTGCCAACTCATGGGGGCTTCTGCCAGTCTATCTTCAGGGTATCATCCGGAGTCCAACGGCCAAACAGAGAGGATGAATCAAGAGCTGGAAACCACCCTCCGACGTATGACTCGTGACAACCCATCCACATGGTCATCCTTTATTGTTTGGGCCGAATACGCGCACAACACCTTGCGCTCCTCCTCCACTGGTATGTCCCCGCACGAGTGTCAGTTTGGCTATGCTCCTCCATTGTTCCCGGACCAGGAGGCAGAAGTCAGAGTGCCTTCAGCCTTGAGGTTCGTCAGACGCTGTCGGCTTATGTGGAGGAAGACCCGTCTTAATCTGATGCGTTCCTCACAGAGGTATCAACAACAAGCCAACAGACGTCGCCGTCCCGGGCCTACCCTGCGCCCGGCCAGAGAGTCTGGCTTTCCACAAGAGACTTACCTCTACGGGTGGAGTCTCGCAAGCTGTCCCAAAAATACATCGGTCCCTTCAAGGTTGCCAGGAGAGTTAACCCAGTTTCTTATCGCCTACACTTACCCAGATCCCTTAAGATTAATCCCACATTTCATGTGTCATTGTTAAAACCTGTTGTTTTTTCTCCCCTTGTCCCGGCAGACAGACCTCCCCTCCGCCTCGTGTCATTGGAGGCCAGCCGGCTTATACCGTCCACCGGATACTGGATTCCCGCCGGGTGCAGCGGTCCTGGCAGTATCTGGTGGACTGGGAAGGCTACGGTCCTGAGGAGCGCTCCTGGGTTCCTGCCAAAGACATCCTGGACCCTGACCTCATTCGTCAGTTCAGGGTCCTCCACCCTGAGAGAGCTAGTAGGAACGTCAGGAGCCGTTCCTAGGGGGATTCTGTCAGGATTTGGCCAGGGTTGTTCCGGGTTTTTGTCAGTAGATGTCCCCATTGTGCTTTTTGTCCCTGTGTTTTTCCCTTGATCCCCATTATTGTTTGCACCTGTGTCTCGTTCCCCTGATTGTATTTAAACCCTTTGTTTCCCTCAGTTCTGTGCTCTGTGTTTGTATGTTAGCACCCTGCCCTAGTGTTCTGTGTGCTCTTGTCGATTCCGGGTGACGTTCTTGTGGTATTCTGTTTTTTGTTTTTGTTTATTTTTGGTGAGTTTCTTTTGAGTTCTTTTGTGTTTTACCTACCACCTTTTGGATTTTCCATTTTTGTATTTTAAGATTTTTTCTTTATTAAATACACCGTCTTAAGTACTGCTGTGTCTGCCTCATCTTCTGGGTTCTGCTGTCTATTCGTGGCTCAGTTGGTTAAGTGACTGTTTCTCACTCCGGAGACCCAGGTTCGAAACCGGGTCCTGACAGAAGAGAAAGAGAGATCCTGTCCTCCAGTACCTTGATGACACTGGCAGACAGGGGCAGGCCCACCAGACTAATGGAAGGAGAGAGAAAGAGAGAGAGGAGAGAGTGTGTGTGTTACCTTAATTATGGTCTGGCAGGTGGACAGGGGTAGCCCCACCAGACTGGTCCCGTTGATAGACATAATCTGGTCTCCGATATTAAGACGGCCTGACTTCTCCGACGGACCAGCATGCATCATGTTGGCGATGATGACTGTGGGCAGGATGGAGCCCCACCCACTCTCCACAATGACCACGCCCAGAATCTCACCTTTCTGCTTCTCGATGTAAATCTGGGGAGAACCACAATCAGTCAATCAATCGGTTGATCACAATGTATTTATAAAGCCTTTTTTTTACATCAGCAGTTTCCACAAAATGCTTTTACACCCCACAAACCCTTCTCTCTACATAGGCTGCGTTTCCACAGGCAGCCCAATTCGGATCTTTTTTTTTTGCTAAAATTGTTTTATTGGCCAATCAGATCAGCTCTTTTGCCAGCAATTGGGCAAACTCTCATAATTGGGCTGCCTGTGTCAACCCAGCCATAGTTCACTACTTAATAACAAATGTTTTGTTTAACTTCCGTGGTTGCCATGGCACCTTGTTCTGTGTTTTTTATGTATTCTTTAAATTTATTTGTGGGGGTTTTCATTGCTCTGTGTTTCGTTCACTTACATTTGGTTATCTTGCCTCACAGTTGCAGGACAGATAAAAAAAGTACATTTGTTTGGCTTGATAGTTACACTATTTGGATTTAAATAATGCAGCACTGGCTTTTTTGTTTCATCTGCTGGGATTGACAACTGCTTGCAGTTTCCAGGGATGGCAGAGAAGGCAAAGGGACTGTTCCTAACCAGTATCAATGTGTGGTGGCTTTATATTTGTTATTTTAATGACGCATTAAAAGATGAATCATAATCAAGTCTCCATGCCCTCCACCCAAGTGGGTGCCACATTTTCGGCAATGGAGGACCTGTACCTGTGGAGGAGCCGCTCCTGTGGAGGAACTGAACGTCGGAGGAGCAGGTGTGGTGCACTGACTAAGAGTCTCTTGACTGTACCATCGATGCCCCCTCCACTCAAGCTATACTGCATTTCCAGCCCACTGCCTCAACTCCCTTCCCATCATCTGACACCAACTACTAGAGAGCCTTTTCAATCTCCATCAAAGAGGACCACTTTTCTTTTAGTGGAAATAAGTCTCAGACTTTTTGTGATATATCACTATCGCGTTTAAAAAAAATGTACTGTGTTTTTTTAACTGGTAAAATCAATTGATCAATTCTCCAGAGGCCTGCCTGGGAGATCCCAGTGTCTGAGAGACTCACATCTTTGCTGCTTTGCTTAATTTCAAACCTGAGTTCTTACTCTGTGCCATGGTCTAGAACCAATCACTGCCTGCCGTGGCCAAGACTGGACATGGTTAAAAATGATTCAGTGGTGCTGCTGACTGGAGACAGTTTATAGCGTAGTAAGAACTCCGCTCTTCATTCGTAAAACCACGGTCGTTCTCGGACTTGTAGAAGTGGAACAGATGTATTAATACACCGTCGCGTTAGCTTTACGAACGCCTTCAGTAAGATAAAACCAGGTACAGAATACAGAGCATGACGGGTACTGTTCATCATTCTACAACAGACTCACGTCTTTGCAGTTCTCAGACTTGGAGAAGTGTATGAGGTCGTCGTTGTACATGTCCTGAGTGTTGAGCAGGTCACTGTACTCTTTCTGACTCAGGTCCTCTGGGTTGATGCCGTTAGCCCGCAGGAACTCCTGGTACGCCACACTGAAGGCCTGGCCTATAGACTGGGCAATCAGCTGGGCCTGGAGAGGGAGAGTGGGAGAGAGGGAAATAAACTGTGACACAGTGATTTGTTAGACATACAGTGATGATTTAAAATCCAATCTAAAAGACTGCGTAGGGGTTTTAAACAGAACAAACCAATCAGGACAGAAGTGTTTCATATTGATGAGATGAATGTTTCATCTCTCTGAGTCACACTATGTCTTCTGGCCGACCTTTCCTTTCTCTGTACTCCAGTGATTTGAGATCAACTTCAGAAGACATAGTGTGGCTCAGAGAGATGAAACATTCATCTCATCAATATGAAATACTTCTGTCCTGATTGGTTTGTTCTGTTTACTGGAATGTGTGTCATCACTGGCATGTGTGTGTGTCTGTTCGTATGTGTGTGTGTCTGTTCGTATGTGTGTGTGTTCATATGTACGTGTGTGTGTGTGTGTGTGTGTGTGTGTGTGTGTGTGTGTGTGTGTGTGTGTGTGTGTGTGTGTGTGTGTGTGTGTGTGTGTGTGTGTGTGTGTGTGTGAACCCAGTTACACCAGGGGTCCCAAAAACATCTCTGTCAAGTGAAATGAACCATTAGATGATAATGGAGGGCGTGGAGACTTGATTATGATTCATTAATGCAACATTAAAATGCTATAATGTTGAGAGTCAGTCAACAGGACGAGTCGAATCCAGATAGAGAGAGAAAAAATATGAGAAAAAGAGGGAGAGAGAGCGATGGAGAGACTACGGGTTGTAGTTGTAACCACAAAGAGAGAGAGAGAGAGTTATACAGAGTGACAAAGAATGAATGAACAAACGAGAAAGAGTGAGAGAGTAAAAGACAGAGTAAGTAGGGAGAGATGATGAGACATCGTTTGAAAGTAAAAGTAAAGTGAGATCCTCACATCCTCGGACTCAAAGACGTGGCAGATCATCTTGTACTGCCGTTGTTTCTCGTCCTCGGCGGGGTCTGACGCCTCCACGCTGTCCATGGAGTCAGGGCGGGGCATACGGCGCCTTGCCATCAGAACCACAATGTTGCCGATGTCAGCGATGTAGGAGATGGTCCTCAGAGGGTGGTCCATCATAGTCTCCTGTAGATAGAGGAGAGATAGGGTCAAGGGTTAAGAGGCGATGATAGGGTTAGGGGTTAAAGTGTGATGACAGGGTTATGGTCAGTGTTCAAGGGTTCAGGGGTGATGATACGGTTATGGTCATGGGGTGGTCCATCATGGTCTGCTGTAGACACAGAGGGGACAGTCAATACCATACGTTTCAGGTCTACCAGATTCAACCCTTCTCTATGTCTATGGTCAGGACAGGGAGGGCACAGAAAGAAGAAACTCAGGACCAAACCATTATCAAAGCAACTCCATCAGTTGTCGTGTGAAAAAATCTACACTTAAGAAACACTATATTGATTGTCCCAGGGGTACATGTACAGGTAATTGGCTAGTGTGGCCAGGCCCCCTGATTGGCCCCACACTGGGATTAATGAGCCAGGAGGAGAGGAAGAGAAATGTCAACAGAGAAGTGGACAACATAGAAGATGAGAGACAGAGAGAGTGTACCTGTGAGTCAGCGTTGAGGACTTTAATCCTCTGGGTGGAGATGAAGAGGTCCACCTCCGTCATGGGCTGGGCCTCACCTTCTGGAGCCTGCTTAGACACACACACAGACCGATACATACAGTGACAGAGAAAGACACAGAGACAGAACAGGGCAATTGAGCATCTAGTCTATTATTAGAGCAATACAGCTGACAGTCCATTATTATCATTCCACAACTAGACAGAGGTCAGAGACAGTCCACAACTACCGGAATAACACTGAAGGTAGATACCAGCACCTTCAATCAATCAAAAGCTTTATGGTGTTCAGAATGTTGCAGGTAGAGTGTGTGTGTGTGTGTGTGTGTGTGTGTGTGTGTGTGTGTGTGTGTGTGTGTGTGTGTGTGTGTGTGTGTGTGTGTGTGTGTGTGTGTGTGTGTGTGTGTGTGTGTGTGTGTGTGTGTGTGTGTGTGTGTGTGTGTGTGTGTGTGTGTGTGTGTGTGTGTGTGTGTGTGTGTGTGTGTGTGTGTGTGTGTGCGTGTGGAGCTGTTGGTTTCCTTCAGTGTAATTCTGGCTTGTACAGCATATTCAGAGTTAGTTCAGTAGTTAGTCGAGTATAGCCTCTCCATAGGTAGCAGAGAGACTGGAGTTAGTAATGGGGTTAGTCTTATTAGTTATACTGTGGTGTTTCTCAACTTCCCTCCTGGGGACCCACTGTGTTAACTGGGTTTCACTCTAGTTATATTGGTTTTTGGCCACTTCATTTAAGTCGTATTACAGTGATGAGAGTGTTGGTTATAATGAAAACCTGGATGGATGCCTGTGAGTCCCCAGGACCGGAGTTGAGAAACTTTGGGGTTACGGTGAATACTTAGTCGGTCTGTGTTGGAAAAGAGAGAGAGGTGCTGCTGTGTGTAATGTTAGCCATCCATAGGATTCACAGTGCTAACAGCCTTGCAATTGTTACAACCACAGTGAAATATCACACTAATACAGAAGCTTGTGCCAGAGAAAAACCTCTTCAACTACGATCACAAACACAACACAACTTCATGGTATAACAAAAAAATTGTGGCTGCACAGCTATTTTCTGCATCCAGCAATTTCAGTTTCTCCTCATATAAAGCTTTTATTCGTTGTACATCTATGTCATGTGTCCATGTATCACTGTCAGTATCTTGTAGAAACTCTATAGGAGGATAAAATCGGAGAATGTCTGACATGGAATGAGAAAATGGTGACGGATTTAACTCACAGACAAACCTAAGAATGGTATACATAACATGACTGCAAATCAACAGAGAGGACTTTGTTGCTGGATTCAGAAAATGCAGCGAGTAAAAGAAGTAGAAAAATAAGGAAAGAGGAGAGGGAGAGAGACTTTACAACACAGAATGAGTCCCTAATGGCACCCTATTCCCTATATACCCTATTGGGCGCTGGTCAAAAGTAGTGCATTAAATAGGGAATAGGGTGCCATTCGGGACATAAACACAGACAGACACAGGAAAACACAACGGAACACTGAACATCCAATCAATGAGGAGTACCGCACCTTCTTCTTGTTTTTGGCTAATTTCTGGGCCGTCTGCTTGGCATGGAACAAACATACATACAAGAGAATGGGTTAGACTGAAGCAGGGCTCAGGCAGGGTGCGCTGTGTGTATGTGTGTGTGTACTTGTTTTCCATTATCTTGACCCAATTTACTTACATTTCATCTTAATGTCCTGAACAGATAAGAAACAACTTTTTTGAAAAGTCAGGACTTTCTTCAGGTCCTCAATTTGTTCAAAATTGCTATTTTAAGCTGAAGGATTATGTTTAGGGTTATGTTTAGTTGTTTTAGGGTTAGGTTAAGGGTTAGGGAAAATAGGATTTGTATGGTGCAAAAAAATTGACACTCCAAAAAGTCCTGACATTTCATAACACAGCTGTTGCTATTTTAAGCAAAATATGCATCCTGTTTGCAGTGTGCGTGTGCGTGTGTGTGGTCAGAGTAGTGCAGGGCCGAAGTAGCATGGGCATAGATAGTAGGCCTATGGATCTAGGGAGGGGATTGAGTGGCAGTGTGTGTATTCCATTTTAGAACATATCTTACATTTAAATGTCTGGGATTCAACCAGTCTGAAGTCAACCAGTCTTTAAAAAAGTACCCAATGGTATATCTACGTTTACTGTTCAGTGGGTTATGTTTTGGCCAGCAGGTGACTCACTAGTGCACTAAAAGGATTAGACACAGTTATTACCACCATAATACTTTTTTAAATTAAACTGCACCATTCATTTATGGTCAAATTCACTGAATGAGGTCAATTAATGTGAAAGTGTATAATGCTTAATTGGAATCTTGAGTATGTCTTTACAATACATAGTAAACTAATAGGTACAGTGCCTTCGGAAAGTATTCAACCACCTTGACTTTCCCACATTTAGTTGTGTTACAAAGTGCAATTAAAATGGATTGAATTGTAATTGTTTTGGCAATGATTTACACAACATACTCCAATATCAAAGTGGAAACAAATACATTCTAAAATGAATATAAACTGAAACACTAATATATCTTGATTGGATAAGTATTCAACCCAATACATGTTGGATAACACCTTTGGCAGTAATTACAGCTCTGAGTCTTGTTGGGTAAGTCTCTAAGAGCTTTGCACACCTGGATTGTACAATATTTGCCGATCATTATTTTTAAAATTCAAGCTCTGTCAAGTTGGTTGTTGATCATTGCTACACAGCCATTTTCAAGGCTTGCCATAGATTTTCAAGCCAATTTAAGTCAAAACTGTAACGAGGCCACTCAATGTCATCTTGGTAAGCAACTCCAGTGTAAATTTGGCTTTGTGTTTTCGGATATTGTACAGCTGAAAGGTACATTTGCTTTCCAGTGTCTGTTTGAAAGCAGACTGAACCACGTTTTCCACTAGGATTTCTTTTTATCCTAAAAAAACTCCCTAGTCCTTGCCGATGACAAGCATACTCATAACATGATGCAGCCACCACCATGCTTGAGAATATGAAAAGTGGATGCATATTTTGGAATATTTGTATTCTGAAAAGGGTTCCTTCTTTTCACTCTGTCATTTAGTTCAGTATTGTGGAGTAACTACAATGTTGTTTATCCATCCTCAGTTTTCTCCTATCACAGCCATTAAACTCTAACTGTTTTAAAATTACAATTGGCCTCATGGTGAAATCCCTGATCTCTTTCCTTCCTCTCTGGCAACTGAGTTAGGAAGGGTGACTGTATCTTTGTAGTTACTGGGTGTATTGATATACCACCCAAAGTGCAATTAATATCTTCAACATGCTCAAAGGGATATTCAGTCTGCTTTTTTTTTCATTTTTACCCTTCTACCAATTGGTGCCCTTCTTTGCGAGGCATTGGAAAACCTCCCTGACTTTGTGGTTGAATATGTACTTGAAATTCACTACTGAGCCGAAGGACCTTACAGATAATTGGGGTAGTCATTCAAAAATCATGTTAACCACTATTATTGCACACAGAGTGAGTACATGCAACTTATTGTGTGATTTGTTAAGCATGTTTACTCCTGAACTTATTTTGGCTTGCCATAACAAAGGGATTTAAAACCTCAAGGATCTGACCCTTTTTCATTTCTTTTTTTGCCTAAAATGACATACACAAATCTAACTGCCTGTAGCTCAGTACTGAACGCAAGGATATGCATATTCTCGATACCATTTGAAAGGAAACACTTTGAAGTTTGTGGAAATGTGAAGTTAATGTAGGAGAATATAACACATTAGATCTAGTAAAAGATAATGCAAAGAAAAAACATCCGTTTTCAAAAATGTTTTTGTTCCATCTTCTTTGAAATGCAAGAGAAAGGCCAATATACAACTTAGGACTCCAGTCGCAATTTTGTTTTTGGCCACTAGATGGTAGATATTAGAACATGCAGAGGTGCTATGGTGGCTCTGTCTGATGAGAACAGGAGTAACAGAAAACATACTCTAGGTGTGTGTACATTTACATTACATTTAAGTCATTTGGCAGACGCGTACAATATGTATTGGCTGATAGAGGCTATGGGCTACAGCTCAGTGCATTTTGATCAGGCGGGCTGTAAAATGCTAAGTCACTACAGTATGGGCTATGGGCTGGAGGTGCGCCAGGAGGCTGATAAACCAGGAAGATGTCAGAAAGACTCAGGTCATGTGACAGAAAGTGAGTGAGGGGAAGTGACCATAGAGAATGATAGAGGACTCTTCATTGTATCTATCCCATTATGACATCTGTGAGCGCATATGCACCGCGATTGAGAACATCTCCATTTTGAAGTAGTCAATTAAACAAACTCAATGGGTGCACACAACCACCTGAAGTGTGTTGTTTGAACAGATATAAAGCCAAGATTGCCAATTTATTGCCACCTGCAGTTATGGAATGTTTACTCAAGTATAATGAATTGTCTGATCTGATGACCTAGATGTAATTGTGATCCTCCTTCCCACCCAGTTGAATACTTCAAAATGGGGAAAGGCCTCAATAGCACAGGCCAAGCTAAAACAAGCTTTTGGGCACTAGAGTTCTCTATTATTCTCTATGGAAGTGACACAGTTATAGGTAGAAATGTACTGATGTGAGATCTTGACCTTTGTACATATTCAGGTTCGTACATAGCATAGAACATGTTTCTATGCAAAACAGATATCGATTTGATCGCTTGTGATAAAGATGTTATAAAGCAGTACGTTCCCACTGGGCACAGATGTCATTTCAACATGTAGTTTTCATTTACATTTGGTTGAGATGTCAACTAATGTGAATTCAACGTGAAATCAACAAAAAATGTTACCATGTCATTGGATTTAGGTTAAAAGTTGGGTGAAAAACAAATTCCCTTACATTGATGACTTTGCAAATCCAATCAGTTTTCCACGTTGATTCAACATAATCCAATAGATTTTTTGTTGTTGAAATTATGTGGAAACAATGCTGATTCAACCAGTTTTTGACCGGTGTGTTCAGACAGTATTAAAAACAGGTTATTTGATATTTTCCATTACCAGGTAGAAAACATAATACAGTACAAGGTCAGGATGGAATCAGGTTGGGCGACATGTAGTCTAGGTTAAGAGCGATGGGCCAGTAACCGAAAGGTCGCTGGTTCGATTCCCCATGGTGACTTGGGTGAAAAATCTGTGGATGCGCCCTTGAGCAAGGTACTTAAACCTAATTGCTCCTATTGCTCCGGACAAGAGCATCTGCTAAATGACTAAAATGGGATCTATCCAGAAGTTCCTCTGTAAGAAAATAATTTGTACTGTCTACCAGCATTTTCAACCACATCATTGCGAGCAAAGAAAAAAAATCTGATTAGTCTCTCTCCTCACCTTGATGCGGCTGACAGCCTCCTGGGCCTGCATCATGCGCACGTTCTTGGAGGGGGTCTTGTCAGACAGCAACTGGGTGGAGCCCAGGTAGTTAGCAGCAAAGATGATCCCATCGATCAGGTCCTCTGGGTCACATGGACCTGGGACTGGGAGAGGAGTAGGAAGATTAAAATGCCATGATTTGCCATGGAATATATATACGGTTTTAATCTTAACATGTTTGTGAAGGCTTCAACTCTAAAGATGCAGAAATTAGAACAGTTGGAATGATTGGGACATCGTAGTGAGAGACAGAAAGAGAGAGAGTGTGTGTGTATGTGTCACCAGAATGTCATTGTGCTTCACACAGAGCTAGAGACTCGAGACACAATGCTCCTACTGAGCTAAAGCACACAGAATGCATGAGTAAAGAGGGAAGGATAAAGAGTGTGGGTGGGTGGGTGTGTTTGTGAGATAGATAGATAGATAGATAGATAGATAGATAGATAGATAGATAGATAGATAGATAGATAGATAGATAGATAGATAGATAGATAGATAGATAGATAGATAGATAGATAGATAGATAGATAGATAGATAGATAGATAGATAGATAGATAGATAGATAGATAGATAGATAGATAGATAGATAGATAGATAGATAGATAGATAGATAGATAGATAGATAGATAGATAGATAGATAGATAGCATACCCCCACAGAGCTAAATCACCCAAGCATTTACTAGAGAGAACCGTTTCTCAAATATATTCTTCACTGGCAAAATGCGGCCCACTGAAGTAAAGCAGAGAGGGACGTAAAGACCAGGAGCCAGGAGCAAGTCTTACCTTCTACATAGGTAGGAAAGGAGGCCAGGCTTCTCCTGGACTGCAGGTGTAGAGGAGAAGACAGATAGCACGTTACTGACGGGTCACACAGGCATAGTCATTATAACACTGTCATAGCACTATCATGACACTTGTGAAAGACAGACAAACATTGGTTGACACACTGGGCTGTTGCCGGTCATGACATTTTGTTAGCCGGTTTATTGTCACGCAAATGACTGCCAGTCTCACGGTAATTACCCATTAATTATCATAAACATGTTTACAATCTTCAGGCCTCTATGCGTACAAGCCACTGATGCGCGCCTTTGGAGCATCTGCATTTTAAAAAGTCTAATAAATCCATTTAATATACACCATTCACAATAAATCCATTATTTATTTTAGGCAGGCCTAAAGAAACATGATATGAAGAAAATGTATTTCAAAAGATCCGAATGTCAGTCTGCCTACTGTATGTTATCTGGCTATGCGCCATGCCCGTAGGCTAGTTCATTTAAGCAGACAAGATATCGAATCAGTCCTGTGCCATGATTTTATATTATATTATTGTAAGAATAATATAATTGAACTTAGCTGAAAAAAATTGAAATTATGTTTTCCCATTGCGGAGTAAGTGCACATATGAAGTGGCTATGTTGTGAGCTTAAAAGTAAGCATTTGAAACAGGTCCTATATGATAGATTTAGAGTTATTTTGTCAATTTAGTTGTGAATGAAACAAACCTCAGAATGTCTTAGAAATCAAAACACCCTGTTCTCTCATCAAGTGGTCATTTTTTACCCATCAGACTATTCTCAATTTAATGTTATCTTAAATTTGTTTAGAATGGCCCATTATGAAATGGGTAGGAACAGGGGCAGGGGAAAAATACATGTCATTCGTATGCACTCGAATAGCGATTGGCCCCTTTCCCCCAGTTAAATCATGCCGTGTAGGCAACTCCGCCTTTATAGCAAAGCAGCTGAGAAATAAATATAGTAGCAGCTGGGATCCTCTTCTTTTTAGTGGCAACCACCAAAACTCTGCTTTCAAAAAGGATAGCATATATAAATGTCTGGGTTTATAAGAAAAATAATTTAACTTCACGCATCAAACACTGTTTGAGAAGCATGCAGCCTCTCACTGCGCGACAGGTGATATTCCGCCCAACCTCTCTATGCTCGCCAACCATGTTCCTGCAGCTATCTAGGCTATTCAAAATCAAATACAAATTCACCATAATTGTAGGTTAACTTTGTAAGCCACCCTGCACAACAAACAACATCGCCGAGGCCTATACGTCCCATACTCACGGATAGAACGTTTTGAGCGTAATTTAAGCCAACCAGTCCATCAAGTATGCATAATAATACAGTCCACATTTTAAGGTGATTACTAGAATATGTTTAATTTTGGAGTATAGGCTAGACCAGTTATGTACTAAAAACTCTGTTTTTTTGCCATGCTAATATGTGATAGACTATTAGAATATGTATTGTATAACAGCACAATCATTATTTTAATTCTGTTTTTTGGGGGGGGGGACTTGGGTTCATACAGTTGAAGTCGGAAGATTACATACACCTTAGCCAAATACGTTTAAACTCAGTTTTTCACAATTCCTGACATTTAATCATAGTAAAAGTTTACATACACTCAATTAGTATTTGGTAGCATTGCCTTTAAATTGCTTAACTTGTGTCAAACATTTTGGGTAGCCTTCCACAAGTTTCCCACAATAAGTTGGGTGAATTTTGGCCCATTCCTCCTGACAGAGCTGGTATAACTGAGTCAGGTTTATAGGCCGCCTTGCTCGCACACACTTTTTCAGTTCTGTCCACAGATTTTCTATAGGATTGAGGTCAGGGTTTTGTGATGGCCACTCCAATACCTTGACTTTGTTGTCCTTAAGCCATTTTACCACAACTTTGGAAGTATGCTTGGGGTCATTGTCCATTTGGTAGACCCATTTGCGACCAAGCTTTAACTTCCTGATTGATGTTTTGAGATGTTGCCTCAACATATCCACATAATTTTCCTCTCTCATGATGCCATCTATTTTGTGAAGTGCACCAGTCCCTACTACAGCAAAGCACCCCCACAACATGATGCTGCCACCCCAGTGCTTCACGGTTGGGATGGTGTTCTTCGGCTTGCAAGCATCCCCCTTTATCCTACAAACATAACGATGGTCATCATGGCCAAACAGTTATATTTTTGTTTCATCAGACCACAGGAAAAAAAGCACGGTCTAAGTCCCCATGTGCAGTTGCAAACCGTAGTCTGGCTGTTTTATGGCGGTTTTGGAGCAGCGGCTTCTTTCTTGCTGAGCGGCATTTCAGGTTATGTCGATATAGGACTTGTTTTAGGACTTGTCTGGTTCATCCTAAGGATGAACCAGACTTGTGGAGTTCTACAACATTTTGTGGAGGTCTTGGCTGATTTCTTTTGCTTTTCCCATGATGTCAAGCAAAGAGGCACTGAGTTTGAAGGTAAGCCTTGAAATACATCCACAGGTACACATCCAAAGCCATGGCATCATTTTCTGGAATTTAAGTCCCAGTCAACTTAGTGTATGTAAACTCCTGACCGACTGGAATTGTGATACAGTGAATTTTAAGTGAATAATCTGTCTGTAAACAATTGCTGGAAAAATAACTTGTGTCATGCACAAAGTAGATGTCTTAACTTACTTGCCAAAACAATAGTTTGTTAACAAGACATTTGTGGAGTGGTTGAAAAATGAGTTTTAATGACTCCAATCTAAGTGTATGTAAACGTCCGACTTCAACTGCATTTAGACTTATGTGTATCCATAAGCTCTAATATGCATTTGGTTGTTCTACACATTTCGTTGTGCTCGGCTCTGAAACAAAATCCACAATGACCATGTTTTCCACTCAGTTGTTGAACCCCTGAACAAGCCAGTTAACCCACTGTTCCTAGGCCGTCATTGGAAATAAGAATTTGTTCTTCACTGACTTGCCTAATTAAAGGTTAAATAAAAATAAAAAAAATACGTGTTGATGTTATTTTCCATTGATTTTCCATTGATGTCAGTGTGGTTAGAGGGACAATAGAGCTCTGAGTGCCAGACAATTAGCGACCTGATGGTCGTTAGTGATTTGGGTAATACCAAAGCATGTCCAGAGTGCATAATAGGAGATTACCATGACTCAACGTTTATGTGGAACTTGACTGCGTTCATGACACGACTACCGGTGTTGCGGTAATATGGTCACCGCAACGGTCCTATATGCAGTGAACTTTTGATTTGTCACAATGCCTGGTAAGTATCATAACATGGACATATACATGCACACAAAAACACCTCTTTAGTGGAAAGCAGTGGAGACTCGAAGCTTTCACTCCCTTCAAGCATGGGTGTCCGAATTGAAGACTCCGCCCCCTGAGGAGAGGCCTGAGAGTCTGAACCTGGAGACTAGAGAGAGAAAGTGAGGAGAGGAAGAGAGAGAGAGAGATAGAGAGAAAGCTAATTTTACTTCCATCATTCAAACGTAAAAACATAAAACAGAGCAGGGCTGTGGAAAGATTGGTCATATGGTATACAAGACTTATACAAGACCTTTCACTGAACCAAATCAATAAGGGTAACACCCACATGTGGTTCAAACTCAACAAAAGCACAATCCTTAGTGACAATCATTTTACATGTACTGTATGTGCAGTCTATGCTTCTCACTCAAATTGATCATTTCCAAAGAGAAACCAACCAGTTCCAAGCTGATGGAAATGTGCTTTCGTGTTGGGATTTTAATGCTAGAACAAGTTCTGAACCTTAGGGTAATAAACATATACAGTATTTGGACATTTGTACAACCTGTATCAATGATTTCCTTTCGAGTACATATAGCCCAAAACTCCCGGACTTAAATTTGGCTTTGATAGCTGCCACAAAAACACATTTATGCAAAAGGAAAACCATTCTAGTTGAAAACCTCAAAAGAGAAATGGTTAGATTCCGAGTGTAAACTCAAGGATATTTATCAAATAAAAAACATTACCAACCACAAGATTCCGCAAGAATATTGTGGTACATTTAAAGAATACAAACAAAACCTAAGATGGAAGAAACAGAAGCATTTTGAAAACTATGAAAACCAGTTCTGGGATTAATGGAATGGCTTAAAATGAGAACAGAAGAATGATCTAGGCAACATCTGGAAAGATCATTTTGAAAGTCTCTATGGAATAATATCATAAGAAGACCTTACTTTAAAACAAAGAAATATCCAAGAAAAACCTAATTAAAAACAACCAGAACCCAATTGACTACCAAATTACACGAGCTGAACTTTCAAACATACAAGCCTTAAAACCTGGAAAGGCATGTGGCCCTGACAGCATCAGGAATTAAATGGTTAAACACAGTGCTCCTGAGCAGCAGGATGCCTTATTAAAACTATTCAACCAGGTTTTGGAGAGTGGCTGCTTCCCTGGTACTTGGAACCAAGGGTTCAAAACCCCCATATAAAGAAGCGACAAATTACATTGATATTAAGTCATTTAGCAGACGAATTAAACCCCAACAACCATTGAGAGCAATTGTAATGATGTCTTTTGTAGGCACTTTACAGAGGCTTTGCAGAGGCTTTACAGAGGCTCCGCCATGGCTCGTTGGGCAAAGCCTGTGAAGAAATTAATTGGGTTCATGGAGGGTATTTGGATAAATGCAGAAAATAAGGTCTGTGATAAACACAGGATTATGAGATTTTATACGTTTTTTTTCTATGAATAATCAGCTAACATCACTTTTTGAGAATTTGAAAGCATTTGTGTAATTGAAAAAAGTAAAAAGCTAACGATGTGCTTACATGTAAAAAAATAAATAAAAATAAAACAACAGCGCATGCCTTTGATGTCACCAACGCTACGCAAAGCTTCACAGCTCAATCAAAATGTATATACAAGACATGGCTGGATAACCGTGTAAAACAGCCCTGGGATATCGACAGCCAGAGACTGTCTGAACCCTTTACACTCGTGGGAATTAGCCTATATAGATAGGGATAAATTTAAATGTTTCTTACAGAAGAAATATGAAAAGCAAATGCATGCACAAGCATGGAAGCAATTAAAACAGTTTGGAGATTATGGGGAAATTTCTAGACCAAAGTTACAGGCACAACAGTCCATCTGACACAAGACTGAATCCAACATTACACTATTGATCTAATGTGCATTTTACGTTTACTGTACTTTTTTCTATATCCGTGGTAAATGTGGGGTACTGTAGGTGCAACATAAGACAAAACCATTACAAAGGTTTGAGTGAGAGGACTAACTGGTGTCTCCAAGTGGCTACACTCCTCTCCAAATTGTGCACAGTTCCTAAGTCATTTCCAATACACTTTTATGACTCTAAGAAGAGTCTTCAACTATAAGGTGTTTTTTGATCTCTCCTCGCTGTGACGTTGAGGAACTAGAGCAAAGCACATTTCTAGTTGTTTTGTTTGGAACACAACCCTGCATCTCCGCCATCACACAATTATTGTTGCTTGTTTACGCAAACCCATAAAAACGGCTCATTATAAATCGCAATCTGGATCAGGTGGGCATCGATTGAAAGCTTGTTCTGTTCAATTGCCAACGTGACTAGCTTAAGTTATAAAATATGATCTTAGAGTGTTACTGTAGGGCTTTCACAAAGGTAATTCAGAGAAACAAATCGTCATTTTTGATACACAGAGAAAGGATTCATTAGTGCATTCAGGTGGGTGTTCTGAGGCAAATTTTCTTCACAATAGAAAAGATAGGCTCTTTCTGTTCAGAACAAGCCAGGATATGATGCCATGTCATCTTGTAACTGTACATCAAACATAGTGCTAAAAAAAGCATTGACACTGTACATTACATGAGTTTTATGATATGGAAATGTGAAGTGCACATTTGGACGGGTGTTTGGCTTGCTTGTATGTGGTGGTTCATTTCTTTGCTACCAAATGAGGAGAGACAAACTTATCACACAAGTCAGTCATACTTAAGCTAAATCTTTAACATTGAGAGCTTTGCAAAAGCAATGACTTGGCGACGAATCACCGTTTCTGATGATCCGTTGAGAGCGGCGAGACAAAAGTACAAAGGTATTTTATAGCCAAGATACACCCCATTCAACCTACATGACAAACAACAGATGTAGAGAATGGGTCACACGGTTAAGATGTGTATGAAAGATACACAGACAGATACAGACAGTATCTGCTGTGGCAACAGTTTTCATTGTATAGACCAGTGTCTGGTCCTCCGACTCCAAACTGGAACCATCTCTCCCTGGTATGGTATAGAACAGAAACATTAACTCATGCTCTGGAATGCTCTTTAGGTTTTATCACCCAAAATACATCATAAATCTCCTGTCAGTGTTATGTCCCAGAGGCCCATCCTCAGTAGAACACACACACAATATTTAACAGAATACTCTATTCTGTTGAATAAAACAACCATTTGATGCAATAAAAGCCTTATAACATAATCTTGCAATTTTGCCACCATAGACATCAAATGGGTATTATTATAATCCTCAAAAACTCTGCTTTCAAAATACATTGAGTCCTCTTCATTTATAGCATTTTCCTCACTCCCCAATTAGTGGAAGTGATGGGGAAACGTCCTGTCGGGTGCGGTTCTCAAGTGTATTATTATTATTATTATTATTATTATGTATTATTATTATTGAAATTAACTATTTCATTATCCTCATTGCAATGTACTGTATTTACTGAAATGCTGTACCACTATACTGCTTTGGCAACATCTACAAATTGTATTTCATGCCAATAAAGCAATCTGAATATGAATGAAAGAGAGCGACAGCGAGAGGGAGGATAGAGAGAGGGGAGAGAAGGGGGAGAGAGGGATAGAGAGAGTTGGGGATACGGAGGATGAGAAGAAGGAGGAGAAGGAGAAGAAGGGGAGAGAGAGATAGAGGGGTAGAGAGAGAGAGAGGGATTGAA
This sequence comes from Oncorhynchus masou masou, assembly GCF_036934945.1. Classification (NCBI taxonomy): domain Eukaryota; kingdom Metazoa; phylum Chordata; class Actinopteri; order Salmoniformes; family Salmonidae; genus Oncorhynchus; species Oncorhynchus masou. Next base: position 47,945,613 of record NC_088212.1, read on the forward strand.
ATGGGGAAAGGAGGCGAGATGAAGAACGAGACAGAGAGGAAAAAAGAAAGAAAGGGAAGGGAAACCAGAGTGGAAAAGAGTAGAATAAGATATATTATATAAACGCACTACATCTCATTCCAAAATAATATAAATTAATATGGAGCTGGTCTCCCTTTGCTGCTATAACAGTCTCCACTCTTCTGGGAGGGCTTTCAACTAAACTCAGCAAAAAAAGAAACTTCCCCTTTTCAGGACCCTGTCTTTCATAGATAATCAGTAAAAATCCAAATAACTTCACAGATCTTCATTGTAAAGGGTTTAATCACTGTTTCCCATGCTTGTTCAATGAACCATAAACAATTAATGAACATGGACCTGTGGAACGGTCGTTAAGACACTAACAGCTTACAGACGGTAGGCAATTAAGGTCACAGTTATGAAAACTTAGGACACTAAAGAGGCCTTTCTCCTGACTCTAAAAAACACCAAAAGAAAGATGCCCAGGGTCCCTGCTCATCTGTGTGAATGTGCCTTAGATGTGACGCAAGGAGGCATGAGGACTGCAGATTAGGCCAGGGCAATAAATTGCAATGTCCGTACTGTGAGACGCCTAAGACCGCACTACAGGAGACAGGACGGACAGCTGATCATCCTTGCAGTGGCAGACCACGTGTAACAACACCTGCACAGGATCGGTACATCCGAACATCACACCTGCGGGACAGGTACAGGAGGGCAACAACAACTGCCTGAGTTACACCAGGAACGCACAATTCCTCCATCAGTGCTCAGACTGTCCGCAATAGATTGTGAGAGGCTGGACTGAGGGCTTGTAGGCTTGTCCTAACCAGACATCACCGGCAACAACGTCGCCTATGGGCACAAACCCACCGTCGCTGGACCAGACAGGACTGGCAAAAAGTGCTCTTCACTGACGAGTCGCGGTTTTGTCTCACCAGGGGCGATGGTTGTTTCAACGCTGTGCGTTACAGGGAAGACATCCTCCTCCCTCATGCGGTGCCATTCCTGCATTCTCATCCTGACATGACCCTCCAGCATGACAATGCCACCAGCCATACTGCTCGTTCTGTGCGTGATTTCATGCAAGACAGGAATGTCAGTGTTCTGCCATGGCCAGCAAAGAGCCCGGATCTCAATCCCATTGAGCACGTCTGGGACCTGTTGGATCGGAGGGTGAGGGCTAGGTCCATTCCCCCCAGAAATGTCCGGGAACTTGCAGGTGCCTTGGTGAAAGAGTGGGGTAACATCTCACAGCAAAACTGGCAAATCCACGAGGAGGAGATACACTGCAGTACTTAATGCAGCTGGTGGCCACACCAGATACTGAATGTTTTTTTTTTTGACCCCCACCCCCTTTGTTCAGGGACACATTATTCAATTTCTGTTAGTCGCATATCTGTGGAACATGTTCCGTTTATGTCTCAGTTGTTGAATCTTGTTATGTTCATAGAAATATTTACACATGTTAAGTTTGTTGAAAATAAACACAGTTGACAGTGAGAGGACATTTATTTTTTTCTGAGTTTAGATGTTGGAACATTGCTGCGAGGTCTTGCTTCCATTCAGCCACAAGAGCATTAGTGAGGTCCGGCACTGCTGGGTGATCAGGCCTGGCTCGAAGTTGGCGGTCCAATTTATCCTAAAGGTGTTCGATGGGGTTGAGGTCAGGGTTCTGTGAAGGGCAGTAAAGTTCTTCCACACATCATTATCTTGTCCCTGGAAGCTCGTAGAAATGCAATTAGCAGAATGGATATTCCAATTCAAAGCAATGACCACATCGGCGGCCATATTGGATGCACTATTTGGAACGCTCGAAGAATTTAAGCTTATCATTCCATAGAAATTAATATAGCACGAATCTATGGCCTGTCTATTGATTCTCTATCTATGTGGGCGCTCCTATCCATCGATGCTCCATTGCCCAATGCCCATAGTTCCAGTAGCTACTTCTCTGCACAGAAAACACACCTAGGTTGACTCATAAATATTCTTCAACAATATTCAGTGATGTTTCATTCATACAGCTCACCTGTCATACATTTTAGACATTTTGAGAAATTGAAGGGAAAACAATTCCCACAATGAAAACTGGCCCGAATCCACAGTCCATAGAAAAATAAGTCCTGGTCCAACACCTAACAACATAGGAGGAATGTTTGGTATAAATCCACCAAAACTACACTAATGTTCACTCCAAACAAACCTGGCTTCCATGGTTTTCATGCAGACGGTCTACCAGGAAATCCCAGAAGTTCTCCATACTTTGAGCCTGAACAACGGTCAAACTATGACGCAGACCGTCCTTAACTTACATACACAGACAGACACTACCTAGTGGCTACAGAACCTGAATGAGGTAAAATAGCTAACCTTCTCTCAAGGTACTGTGGTGGTAATGTATCTACAGTCTCTGGTGGCTTGGTACCGAGTCTGAGCTCTGCTCTACTCCTGTTTCACAAGCTATCAGAATTCACAATGGACTTGTCAGAAAGGCACAGGGGTGTGTGTGTGTGTCTGTGTGTTTGTGTATAGACAGAGGCCTGCAGTGGATGAAAACAGGCTCTCTTCAATGTTATCAGAAACCCTCTGAATTATTCACTCTCTCCCTCCCTCCCTCTCTCCCCCCCCCCTCTCTCTCTCTCTCTCTCTCTCCCCCCCTCTCTCTCTCCCTCTCCCACTCCCTCTCCCCCTCTCTCGCTCTCTCTCCCTCTCCCCCTCTCTCTCTCTCTCTCTCTCTCTCTCTCTCTCTCTCTCTCTCCCCCTCTCTCCTCTCTCTCTCTCTCTCTCTCTCTCTCTCTCTCTCTCTCTCTCATCTACACTAAATAAATAATCCTGGGGAAGGCAAAAAAAACATGTTCTTCTGATGAACGGGAAACTGCCAGAAAGGAGAAGTAAATGACACTATAGTACAGTACGCATAAGGTCATTATAGCACAGTCTTAACCCACCACTCTTTCTCTCTCTCTCTGATACAGTGCCTTGCGAAAGTATTCGGCCCCCTTGAATTTTGCGACCTTTTGCCACATTTCAGGCTTCACACATAAAGATATAAAACTGTATTTTTTTGTGAAGAATCAACAACAAGTGGGACACAATCATGAAGTGGAACGACATTTATTGGATATTTCAAACTTTTTTAACAAATCAAAAACTGAAAAATTGGGCGTGCAAAATTATTCAGCCCCCTTAAGTTAATACTTTGTAGCGCCACCTTTTGCTGCGATTACAGCTGTAAGTCACTTGATTTCCTTAATTTTGGGTCAGTCACAGTGGTCAAATATTCTGCCATTGTGTACTCTCTGTTTAGGGCCAAATAGCATTTTAGTTTGCTCAGATGTTTTGTAAATTCTTTCCAATGTGTCAAGTGGGTCTAATTGTGTTGCTGTCTCGGAGCTCTATGGGGTCTGTTTGTTGTGAACAGAGCCCCAGGGCCAGCTTGCTTAAGGACCTCTACTCCAGGTTAATTTCTCTGTAGGTGATGGCTTTGTTATGGAAGGTTTGGGAATCGCTTCCTTTTAGGTGGTTGTAGAATTTAACGGCTCTTTTCTGGATTTTGATAATTAGCGGGTATCGGCCTAATTCTGCTGTGCATGCATTATTTGGTGTTTTACGTTGTACACAGAGGATATTTTTGCAGAATTCTGCATGCAGAGTCTCAATTTGGTGTTGGTCCCATTTAGTGAATTCTTGGTTGGTAAGCGGACCCCAGACGTCAAGTATTTTTAGCCAGATCCTAATTGGTATATCAAATGTTATGTTCCTTTTGATGGCATAGAAGGCCCTTCTTGCCTTGTCTTACCTGTGGCGCTGATGTTTAGACCGTGGTATGTATATTTTTTGTGTGCTCTGGGGCAACGGTGTCGAGATGGAATTTGTATTCATGGTTCTGGCAACTGGACCTTTTTTGGAACACCATTATTTATGTCTTACTGAGATTTACTGTCATGGCCCAGGTCTGGCAGAATCTGTGCAGAAGATCTAGGTGCTGCAATTGAATCAAAAGCTTGTTCTAAATCAACAAAGCATGAGAAGCATTTGTTTGTTAGGTAATTAGGGTGTGCAGGGTGAATACGTGGTCTGTCGTACGGATGTGAGGATGATGTTAAAGAGTTTACGTATAGCCAATTGGAATTTGTGGTCTGTATATTTTATAATTTCATTTAGGATACCATCAACCCAACAGGCTTTTTTGGAGGGTTTGTATTGTGTCCTATAGTTCATTCAGTGTAATTGGTGAATACAGAGTGGAGTCTCTCTCTCTCACCCCCCTCTCCCCACCACCTCAACCCACCATTACCAGCCCCTGTCCCCGACCGTGCATGAAGGCAGTCCCCTCCTATACTCCATGTTCACCCACGACTGCGTGGCCAAGCACAACTCCAACACCATCATTAAGTGTGCTGACGACACAACAGTGGTAGGCCTAATCACTGACAACGATGAGACAGCCTATATTTTTATTTTACCTTTATTTAACCAGGCAAGTCAGTTAAGAACACATTCTTTTTTTCAATGACGGCCTGGGAACAGTGGGTTAACTGCCTGTTCAGGTGCAGAAGGACAGATTTGTACCTTGTCAGCTCGGGGGTTTGAACTCACAACCTTCCGGTTACTAGTCCAACGCTCTAACCACTAGGCTACCCTGCCGAGGAGGTCAGACAGCTGGCAGTGTGATGCAAGGACAACAACCTCTCCCTCAATGTGAATAAGACAAAGGAGCTGATCGTGGACTATAGGAAAAGAAGGCTGGATATGCCCCCTTTAACATCGACGGGGCTGAAGTGGAGAAGGGTCGAGAGTTTCAATTTCCTTGGTGTCAACATCACCAACAAACTATCATGGTCCAAACACACCAAGACAGTTGTGAAGAGGGCACGACAACACCTTTTTCCCCCCAGGAGAATGAAAAGATTTGGTATGGGTCCTCAGATCCTCAAAAGGTTATACAGCTGCACCATCGAGAGCATCCTGACCGGTTGCATCACCACCTGTTATGGCAACTGCTCAGCATCTGACCGTAAGGCACTACAGAGGGTAGTGCGTATGGCCCAGGGGTGGCAGGTAGCCTAGTGGTTAGAGTGTTGGGCCAATAACCGAAAGGTTGCTGGATTGAATCCCCGAGCTGACAAGTTAAAAATCTGTCACTCTGCCCCTGAGCAAGGCAGTTAACCCACTGTTCCCCGGGTAGCAAAGACATGGATGTCGATTAAGGCAGACCCCCGGACCTCCCTGATTCAGAAGGGCTGGGTTAAATATGGAAGACACATTTCAGTTGAAGGCATTCAGTTATACAACTGACTAGGTATTCCCCCTTTCCTGACATACAGGACCTATATACTAGGCGGTGTCAGAGGAAGCGGAGCGCCAAGTCTAGGACCAAAATGCTCCTCTTTGGGCTTCAATCCCGCTAATGGGATGATATGACAACAGCCAGTGAAAGTGCAGGGCGCCAAATTCAAAACAACATAAATCTCATAATTAAAATTCCTCAAACATACATGTACCTTATACCGTTTTAAAGGTAGTCTTGTTGTTAATCCCACCACAGTGTCCGATTTCAAATATGTTTTTCAGCGAATGCACCACAAACGATTATGTTAGGTCACCACCAAACCACAATAAAAACAGCCATTTTTCCAGCCAAAGAGAGGAGTCACAAAAAGCACAAATAGAGATAAAATGAATCACTATCCTTTGATGATCTTCATCAGATGACACTCATAGGACTTCATGTTACACAATACATGTATGTTTTGTTTGATAAAGTTCATATTTATATAAAAAAAGCTTACATTGGTGCGTTACATTCACCAGTTCCAAAAACATCCAGTGATTTTTCACAGCCACATCGATTCAACAGAAATACTCATCATAAATGTAGATGATAATACAAATTATACACATGGAATTATAGATATACCTCTCCTTAATGCAACCGCTGTGTCAGATTTTTTTTTACATTTACGGGAAAAGCAAACAATGCAATAATCTGAGACAGCGCTCAGAACAATAGTCAAATTAGCCACCATGTTGGAGTCAACATAAACCATAAATGACATGCTAGATTTTTTCGATAATGTCCGTTATTTATGTCCAATTAGCTACTTTTGTTTGGTACACCTATCAAAAAGTTATATTACAGGTCGAAGAAACATTTCAAACGAAGTACAGAATCAATCATTAGGATGTTCCAACCGGAGAATTCCTTTGTGTCTTGAGGAGGAACGGAATGCTAGAAGATATCATGCGGTGTGCACGTGACCTGGAACTGGCTCTCTGCCAGTAGTCTGATTCATTCTCCTCTTATTCAGTCCCACAACACAGTAGAAGCCTCATTCAAATGTCTATAGACGGTTGACATCTAGTGGAAGCCCTCTTCATTCATATCGCAATGGGATTTCAATAGGGAATGGTTTGAAAATATGCCAACCTCAGATTTTTCCCTTCCTGTTTGGATTTCTTCTCAGGTTTTTGCCTGCCATATGAGTTCTGTTATACTCACAGACATCATTCAAACAGTTTCAGAAACTTCAGAGTATTTTCTATCCAATACTAATAATAATATGCATATATTAGCAACTGAGACTGAGGAGCAGGCTGTTTACTCTGTGCACCTCTGGGCACCTTTCATCCAAGCTACTCAATAGTGCCCCTGCAGCCATAAGATTTCTACCCCTGCTGAACAATGAATCAAATGGCCACCCGGACTATTTACATTGACCCTCTGCTACTCATGTATGCATACTCACTTTACAAATGACCTCAACTAACCTGCACATTGACTCGGTACCGGAACCGCTGTAACAGGGGTTGGGTTATTGTTATGTACTTTTCTTGTGTTACTTGATGATTTTTTTTATATATATGTATTTTTTGATTACTTTAGTTTATTTAGTAAATATTTTCTTAACTCTATTTCTTGAGCTGCATTGTTGTTTAAGAGCTTGTAAAGTAAGAATTTCACGGCAAGGCGCATGTGACAAATCAAATTTGATTTGATTTGTTTGACATCAGCATGCCGTCTGCCTGAATGAGACAGGAGTCTCCCTAAATGCAACAAAGTCTAACTTTAGTGGGGTGAGGGGGGGGGTCTCTAAATAATGCTAATTGAACTATTCTCCTATTTGTTTAAAATGCAATTTGTACTGCTACAATGGTACATTTTTAAATAAAAGCTTATTCCAAATTAAATGAACATGCCCACATCTGTATCCATATACAGTGTGAAAAAGAAGACACGTCTTTACTATTTGGCCCATAAAAAACATTCTGAAAACATAGAGAAGGTCCCGTGAAAAAAATAGTGACCGCTGAATGTCACGGTATAATTCGCACTCCGGAATTCAGCAATCCTCTCCGACTCTTCCCTCTCTCTCTCTCATGCTCGCTTCTCCATCCTCCCCTTTTCTTTCTTCCTCTCTTAACCTACACTCTACCCCCTCCCCCCTCTTATCAGTGTCAGGCTGTCGAGGTCTGGCAGGCCAAGACAGCTCCATTTGCAAGGCTGACTGTGTAGTGGAGAAGCTAAGAGAGGAAAGGTGGCGTGCAACCACAGAGCTAGGAGGAATAATGATGAGATGAGACCGCTGGTCAAACGATTCAACCAACCTACCCACGCTATAGCTACTGCAGCAGTCAAACGGTGAGGGAAGGAGGATCATTTGTCCTCAAAGCCACCACTCAGAAAGCAAAACCAGTATGTGACAAACAACCCCTCTGAGGGAAAGAGGGATAATGAGAGGAGGAGGGGGAGAGGGGGAGAGGGGGAGAGGGAAGAGAAAAGGGGAGATGACGTGTTATAGAGATATGAAGTGAGAAGGGGATGGTGAGACAGAAAAGAGGGAAAGAGAAAGATAAATGAGGGGGAGAGGAAGAAGGGGGAGTCGAATCTTGTGGTCTTGAAACCAGAAGGATATGCGTTATTCAGCTCTTCTGCTGTTGCCTTTCTGGACCATGATCCAATACATTCAAAATACTACTAAACCTTTTCCTAAGCTGTATCTCAATAGTCTAAAGTTGATTCCTCTTTTTTCTATTTTTTTCCTCTCCTTCTATTGTACTGATTTGAAAGAACTGGAGAGACGAGCTAATTTCATAGTGAGCATCCTCCATATTGCTCTCACCTATCTTGTCGTTTCATATAAATAAAGATAGAGAAAGAAGACAAGGAAAGGAAAGGAAGCCACTTCAGACTATTAAGAGACCCTTCTTATTTCCTGTCCTGACCAGTCTGAGGTTGTAACTCAAGATGCTATCTACTGTATCTTTATATAAGAATTACATCATTATTAAGCAACCAGCTTCATTACAGTGTGTCAGGTGACCACACACATGCACACACATTTACGCACGCGCGCACATGCACTCACACACACAGGTGAGGTGACTAAACCAACACACACCCACTAGTGTTAGTCTGTATCAAACAAGTACTCACGTCGCCCCCTAGTGAGGGTTGCAGGTCACAACACTCAGCGGTGGGACTCAGGTCCTGTCTCATCACCCAGATGGGTTCTTTAGGCTCATCAGGGGTGTAGGGTGACCTCACCGTCCTGGTCTTCACCTCCTCTATGGCCTCTTTGATGTCCTTTATGGCCAGGGTGATGGCGTCTCTTTTCTCACGACTGTTACGAACCCCAGACGCGTCCTCAGAGGGACTGTCTGCTGGGGCTGGAACGCCCTCTCCTTCTCTCTCATCCCCCTCTCTTTCCATCTCTCCCTTGGGATGTTTGGAGTCTGTGGGGGCGTCGGATTGGGAGTTGTAAGAGTCTCCCTCTTCCTCTCCTCCTTTCATCATGTCTTCTTTGTCTCCTCCCTCCCCCAACCCAGCAGCAGCTCTTTCCAGACTCTGAGAGCTGGAACTCTCTCTGACTTCCGTTACGATCATGTTGATGTCCTCTTCACCGTCCTGGTCACAGCTGTCTGCCCGCGGGTACGGAGCAAACTCTGCCTCCTTCTCAGGGCTGTCTGACTCGCCGTCCGAGCGCTCGTCGTAGTGGTGCAGCCTCGACCCCACTGCCTCCTGCTGCCAGTAGTCCCCGCCCCCGTCCCCCCCCTCAAACAGACGGAACGCCGCCTTTCTCTGCTGGAGGTTCTCGTTGGCATTTATAGGAGTCGCCCCCTCAGCAGCAGCAGCAGAGGGGGCGTCGCTGATCTCCTCATACACATGTTCTGTCAGGGAGTAGTGGTAGGCTCCAGAATATGCCTCGTCTTTAGGTTCCATCCCTTCCTCGACGCTGCTGTCCCGTCCCCCGGCACCCTGGCACCTCCCCCATGGAGGTTGAGAGGTTGGGTGTAAACGTAGTTAGAGTAACCACCACCAGGGTTCAGGGTTTCCTCTGCCTCCTCCTGACTGTGGGGTCTCCCAACGTCTGGTAGGGGTTCCCGGGGTAAGGGAGGGGGCTGAGGGGGGTAGTTGAGGTTCAGGTTGGGCTGATGGTGGGGATGGTGCTGCTCTGACTCAGCGCTCTCTGTGTATCCCTCCGCCTCTGGGCAAAGCATCACCTCGTAAGTACCGCCCTCGTCCTCTGCCTCAAGATCTAGGGCCATGACGCAGTCGCCCTCCGCCCGGTCTGTGTGTGTGTGGAAAGCACTCTCCGTGCTGGCCGAACGGCCTAACGCAGAGTTATCCCCCTCTGTCTCCCTCTCTCTATACCTCCCTCTCTCCTCCTCATCCTCCTCTGGCTCTTCTCGTTCTGGGGGTAGAGAGTGAACAGGCTGTGGGGCTGGCAGAGGTTGTTGTTGTTGTTGGTGTACCCTCTCAGCCTCTCTCTGCTGTCTCTGTATGTGTCTCTGCTGCTGTGCTCTGAGCCTGGCCTCGCTGTCACCCTGTCTGCGGTAACGTGTCACTGCAGGACGCAAGATGGGCTGTGACTGACCCTGGGCCTGCTGCTGGGGTTGGGGAGGGGACTGGGCCCCCAGGTGAAGTTCCGCCTCTGGCTCCTCTGTTGACCTGCGTTGTGGGGCCCCTCTGACCCTGCTGCCACCTGCGCCAGGAGCCTCATTATATCTCCTGTAGCGGGGAGCAGGGTGGTTGTTGTTTTCACTACTGTGGTTGCTAGGCTGCCGGGGTCGACCGTTGTTGGTGGCAATGTGGTTGTCGTGGCGACGGCGTTGAGGAGGGGGCAGGTCGGCTTCTGCGTGTTCAATCAGCTCCTGGCCATGCTCCACCTCTTCGGGGTTCATGGCTGCCTCGGTTTGGTTGGGGAACGAGGGGGAGAGTCTAGGCGGAATGCATCGCCTGCTGTCTGGGAGAAACGCAGCTCCGTGGAAGAGCTTCTGAGAGAAAAGAAAGAGAGGAGAGTTACAATGCTACTACAAACTAAAACATAGTCAACAAAAGGAATTAAGTCACTCGTAGAGGACGGAAGTTCTATAAGAACTATTTATTAGTAAAAAAAACAGTTTTACATTAGTGAAACCTTCATCAATCACAGTATTGAGTCTTTAATGCCATAAAGTATGAGACAGCTGGACCACAGTGATAACTCTAGATCATAGACCTCAGAACTTCTTGTTTAGCAACCTGTTGAGGCTCCTTCCTTCTCCCCTCACCCCTCATAGCAAGGAGCACTCCCCAGGCCCAACACACACAGCCACCCACACAGAACATTCCCCAGATCCAGACTCTTCCTGTCATAAAGACCACCTGGAGGTCTAGCCTCTTCTCTCTTCTCTTCCGGTTCTATAGCTGGTTACAAAACAGGTACAGACACCGTGTGTGTGTGTGACATTGACCCACTTTGTGCTGTCAAGAGCCACAGCAGGCAAAGAGAGAAAGTAAGCTCTAACGTCTTCAGCTCTGGAAGAGAGAGAATGCCACAATCACACGCACGCACGCACGCACGCACGCACGCACGCACGCACGCACGCACGCACGCACGCACGCACACACACACACACACACACACACACACACACACACACACACACACACACACACACACACACACACACACACACACGCACACACACACACACACACACACACACACACACACAGTCTCAGAGGAAAACTGACATAGTAGAAATCAAAGTGTAACAGGCAATGATTCTGAGGAGAAATATCAACTCCAAACGATGTATGACTACCACCACTAACATCACACATTCAGTAAAACATTGAAAGGAATGTAGGGCCTCTGTTTTAATCATATCATTACCCAGATTGGTCAAAGCTTTCTTTAATGTAAGCTTTTAAATCAGACATCATCACTGGACTGCATTCAATAGAATGATCATAGCCCTATGTTTTCATTCCACAAACACTTTCCAACTCTTTACTATAGTCAATCAATCAAAAAGGAATATTCATTTAATAACTGCCAACAATTAGTATTTGGTTGCAGAAGACCACCAGAGAATGAGAATAGAGGCTCTGTTGAATCATAATGAGTAGATGAGAAGGATTTTCTCTCATTCACAATGAAGCATGGGAATCAGTCAGTCTAGGGCTAACACCCCATCTCATTAGCAAAGAAAGGATCTAAAACTACACACGCACACAGCCAGAGCGCACATCTGTGGTAACCATGGTGATAGTCTCCCTTGACAACAACTAGGTGAGGTGTTCAGACTGCAGCAACAAGGAAACTACATTTCCTCTCCTCTCTGTTCCTGCTTAGCAACCACCTCACATTTGCACACACACAAGTGTGGCGGGCACACACACAAGTGTTGCGGGCACACACACAAGGCATACAAGCACAGGCATGCAGGCTGACATTCACACGTACACAGACACACACACACAAGTGTATGCATGCACGCACGCATGTTCAAACACACGCACATAGACATACAAACACAGACACACCCTCTCCCTCGGGACCTGGCAGTCCTTACCCACAACAGCAAGAGGGAGGAAAAAATATAGATAGAGGCAGTCCACAAAAAAAAGAGAGAAACATAACAGCTGTATATCCAAATGAAGGTAGCTACATCAGGAGAGGCTGCGGTGGAATGAAACCACAACACTGTGACAGTCCAGAGGGCGAGGGAGGGATAAAGAGAGAGGGAGAGTGAGAGAGAAAGAGAGAGAGAGAAACTGCTGAAGTAGTAAGACTTACTGCTATCAATTGACTTACTACAGAATGTTAAAGATCTTCTGTAAATCTAGGAGGTTGCTTTTAGATGAATACACACACAGGGAGGCACATGCACACATATAGTTGTTGTGATTGATTGAACACACATCAGTCCCTGATGCAGACTTGTATCCATATACAGTGTGAACAACTAGCAAAGGAGCACCTACAGATAGCTGTCAAAATAAAGAAAACACCAACATCAAGTGTCTTAATGTGGCGTTGGGCCACCACAAGCCAGAAAAGCTTTAATGCACCTAGGCATAGATTATACAAGTGTCTGGAACCCTATTAGAGGGATGCGACACCATACTTCCACAGGTAATTTGGTGTTTTGTTGATGGCTATGGTGGAAAGCCCTGTCTCAGGCGTCGCTCCAGAATCTCCCATAAGTGTTCGATTGGGTTGAGATCAGGTGAATGAGACGGCCATGGCAAATGGTTTACATCGTTTTCATGCTCATCCAACCATTCAGTGACCACTAGTGCCCTATGGATGGGGGTATTGTCATTATATGGGGGCAGAACCATGGTCGCCAAAATAATGGCCAAAATAATGTCCTGCCCAGCATTTTCATACATCACCCTAAGCATGATGGGATGTTAATTACTTAAATAACTCAGGAACTACACCTGTGTGGAAGCACCTGCTTTCAATATACCTTATATCCCTCATTTACTTAAGTGTTTCCTTTATTTTGGCAGTTACCTGTATGTAACCGCCGTTACTCGAGCGAAGATAGATTAATCCATGTACTGTGCCTACACTCGTGCCCTCTGATGTCAAATATAAATGCCAGAAGCAAAGGCAGGGCAACACAGCAGGACTCTGGTATGCTAGAGGGCTCTGGTATACTGCTGTGAAGGAGGATGCTGATCATACTGCATGAATGTTTCATGATCATCACTGGGTCTGAAGTATCTCTATACTGTACTATAATGGAAACCCTTCAGTTCTCATCACCCCTTTCTTCTCTATACTGTTCTTCCTATACTGTACTGTATGGAACCCATCCTCCTCACCCCCTCATCCCTTCTTCTCTCCTCACCCCCTCTTCTCACAACTCTCCTCTCTCACCACCTTCCTCACCCACTTTCACCTCACTCCTCCCCTCTCTCCTCACACCCTCCAAAAAAGTGTCAGAACATCAATTTACAGATCTTATCAGAACATACAGTAGTGAAATATGACAGTTAAAATGCCTGAAAATGCTACATTATGAACCTTGACCCCTCTCTCTTCTCCTGCCTTTGATCGTGATGTGGTTGGACAGTTCGGAAGTGAGGTGTGACCCAGCTGGAATGACAGGGAGTGGTGATCTGTGGCTAGGATTCCCACTGTCACTGTGACCTCCAGCCTGTCTGTCTGTCTACACATCTCTCACTCTCTGCGGGAGAATCACTGGAAACTGGTCTCTGTCAAGGACATACACACCAACACACACAACCACCCTTGTCATGAACAGAAACACACACACACACCAACGCTTACCGTGAACCAAAACACTTGCTCACACGCACACATTCCTGCCGCCAAGTGCTGAAATCCCCTGCAGCTCTGGACTGAGGCAGTGTGGAGATAGTGGTCATGGAAAGATCACACCACACTACAGTACCTCTTCTCTCTCACACCATTTTTTGCTATGCTTCTCTTTCTGTTTCTCTGTGTCTGTCTCTCTCTCCTTCCTTCTCTCTCTCTCATATTGCAGGAGAAAAACACACTATTCAGCTCTAGTCTCTACAATGTATTGCTAAGGGTGGGGCTGAACAGCTTCAATACATTGGAATTGCTATATTGGAAAGTCTGATTCTAAAGTTTGAACAGTATTACATGGTTTTAGAGTTAGCTATTAAAAGGTCCAAACAGCCATTTTTATCACAATATTCAATTATTTCTGGGAAACAATGAATTACCTTACTGTGATGGTTTTCAATTAAAATGGTCAAAAATCAAGTAAAATACCTTCTTAGCGAAGAGTAATTTCTCAAGCAATAATTTTTGCTAGGACTGTCTGAAGTGGTCTGAGTGAGGGCCCTAATTGGATGAGCCTAATGGGAGGGATATGTAACCTGAAAACTAGCAGGTATTGGTCTATTTACTTACATCACCGGGCAGGCCAAAACTCCATCCAACCAAAACAGGCTCAAATTTCAGGCAGTATTAACAGTATTATTCAAACCTCATAGTGTGGAAATATATATAAAACACAGGAAAATCACGTTTTGAATGCACTGGGCTGTAAATACCTGTATGTACAAAAGGCACTGTAATGATACTGCAATTAATCCAATAATCCAAACGAGGCAGTTGAAAATACTCAATTACACAGTATTTACACAAGTACTAAAATGCACAAGTACAGCCACATTTAGAGTTATCACACATATTTTAAACAGGCGTCATTGAATAAATCATTGGTTACATGGAACACTTGAAATTACTCCATTTCATCTCTGAACGCAACAAAGCCTCAATATTGTCATGACGGTTTACAGTCGCAGTCTTAAAAGCTCAGACAAGTTCTCCTCCTCTCTCCTGATCATTCCTCCTCTCTTTTCTCATTCTCATTAAGGTTTTATCTATCAGCCAATCAATTACCCCTCATCCTAACGACTTGTCTAACTAATTGTGGGATAAATTCATGTTGACAGCGTTCCGTCAACAAAGATTTACCCATAATTCCAGTTGAGTCACGCAGCATTAATTCCTGTGATAAAAGAGCCATTTGGAGTTAATCACTGACACACGTAGGGAAGTACTGAACACACACACATACACACAAACACATGCGCCAGACCTGGGTTCAAATACTATTTAGGGTATTTAAATTACTTTCAAAGTCATTTGAAAGTAAGTATTTGAATATGTTTTATTTGAAAACAAGTAGTTGAATATTGGAATATATTTGGAAATACAGTCGTGGCCAAAAGCTTTGAGAATGACACAAATATTAAGTTTCACAAAGTCTGCTGCCTCACTCCAGAATGTTATGAAGAGTGATCAGATGAATTGCAATTAATTGCAAAGTCCCTCTTTGCCATGCAAATGAACTGAATCCCCCACAAAACATTTCCACTGTATTTCAGACCTGCCACAAATGGACCAGCTGACATCATGTCAGTGATTCTCTCGTTAACTTTTTTGGGGTACCCCCCCCCCTTCTTCTCAATTTCCGCCTAAAAACATACCCTAATCTAACTGCCTGTAGCTCAGGCCCAGAAGCAAGGATATGCATTTTCTTGGTATCATTTGAAAGGAAACACTCTGCAATTTGTTTTGTGGAAGTGTGGATTGAATGTAGGAGAATATAACACAATAGATCTGGTAGAAGAAAATACAAGGAAATAAACATAAGTTTTCTGTTTTTTATTGTTGCTGCATCATCTTTCAAATGACCAAGAACAGCCAAACATACAGATAGGATGCTGGGAATGAAGAACATAAGATGTCAACAATAGCTGAGCAAAGTTTTAGACAGATAACTTCATAAATGAGCGAGCTACATGACATTGAGCATGAAGTCACCCAGGTGTCCCACACAATTGTACCCAAATGTACCCAAGTGGCCGAATTGGTACAGTGATACATTTTGAAGGAAAGAACTATATACAAAATACATAAATGCTATTCTAACACCCCCCCCCCAAAAAAATTAAAAAATATAAAAAATATTTAAAAATAAATAAATAATAATAATTAAACATAAACAAATAACAAGGATAACTATTTACACATTTTCTATTTACAATATTGCGAAGACCCTCAGTCCTCTACACAATATTGTGCTACTGGTGCTATGGCCCATAGCAGTCTCTTTCTGCTGTGAAACAGAGGCTTACTGAACAGGTGGTGCAGGTGATGGGGCATTTCCTGTGACAAAGGGCACAACAATGTCTCCCTACTGTGCCATTTTCCCTGAGGCACATTCATGCCTGCAGAGATGAATCTCGGCAGGTGAACACCACTGGTTGGAGCAGAAGGGACAGAGATAGAGGGGTCAGAAGTTGCTGAAGCAACTCGATCTCGTTTTCTCTATCAATTTCCTATATAATTTGGGTTAAATCTATATACCTAGACTTTGTTTTAGCTTTTCCTGATTTATTTGCCATAATTTAAATATATAAACTTGCTGAAAATGCTATTGACTATGTACTGCTATGCGTAACACTCGTGGCTCCGTCAAGTAGGATTTGCAATGGCGAATGGCGAACCATGTCTGGATAAACGTTTGTTTAGTGTGTGTAATTACCACGAACGCTTCGTCCAAAGTTGAATGAGACGGAAATCATGAAGCAAGCGGTTTACAAATGTTTCATGTTAGGCTTTAAAAATGAATGTTATCAAACAAAACAAACATTCACTGTGTAGTTAAGATCTTCAAAGGTAAGCCATTTATTTTATTGTTATTTCTGACTTTCGTGACGCTAATGCTTGGTTGGAAAACACTAGAAATACTTGTGTGTGCGGGGAGTTGTCCTCAGAAAATCACATGGTTTGCTTTTGCAGTAAAAGCCTTTTTGAAATCTGACACAGTGGCTGGATTAATAAGACGTTCATCTTTTAAAGGATGTAAGATACATGTATTTACAAGAATGTTTACTATAACAAATGGTGTATTTAGAATGTTAGCGCTCTGCAGATTCACCGGATGTTGGCCTGGTGGGACCTACCCTAGAGAGGTTAACACAGGTGTGAGTGTTGACGAGGACAAGGCTGGAGATCACTCTGTCATGCTGATTGAGTTTGAATAACAGACTGGAAGCTTCAAAAGGAGGGTGATGCTTAGAATCATTGTTCTTCTTCTGTCAACCATGGTTACCTGCAAGGAAACACGTGTCATCATCATTGCTTTGCACTAAAAGGGCTTCACAGGCAAGGATGTTGCTGCCAGTAAGATTGCACCTAAATCAACCATTTATCGGATCATCAAGAACTTCAAGGAGAGAGGTTCAATTGTTGTGAAGGCGGCTTCAGGGCGCCCAAGAAAGTCCAGCAAGTGCCAGGACCGTCTCCTAAAGCTGATTCAGCTGCGGGATCGGGACACCACCAGTACAGAGCTTGCTCAGGAATGGCAGCAGGCAGGTTTGAGTGCATCTGCACGCACAGTGAGGTGAAGACTTTTGGAGGATGGCCTAGTGTCAAGAAGGACAGCAGGGACAGACTGATATTCTGCAAAAGGTACAGGGATTGGAATGCTGGGGACTGGGGTAAAGTCATTTTCTCTGATGAATCCCCTTTCCGATTGTTTTGGGAATCCGGAAAAAACAGCTTGTCCCGAGAAGACAAGGTGAACGCTACCATCAGTCCTGTGTCATGCCAACAGTAAAGCATCCTATCCTGAGACCATTCATGTGTGGGTTTGCTTCTCAGCCAAGGGAGTGGGCTCACTCACAATTTTGCCTAAGAACAAAGCCTATGAATAAAGAATGGTGCCAACACATCCTCCGAGATCAACTTATCCCAACCATCCGGGAACAGTTAAGTGACGAACAATGCCTTTTCCAGCATGATGGAGCACCTTTCCATAACGCAAAAGTGATGGTAAATCCTCAAGAGGGGGGTGGACAAACAAAACCCCACAAATTCTGACAAACTCACATTGATTATGCAAGAATGGGCTGTCATCTGTCAGGATGTGCATCAACTTCATGTAATTGTCAATAAAAGCCTTTGACACGTATGAAATGCTTGTAATTATACTTCAGTATTCCATAGTAACATCTGTCAAAAATATCTAAAGATTCTGAAGCAGCAAACTTTGTGAAAATTAATATTTGCGGCATTATCAAAACTTTTGGCCACGGCTGTACACTTAGAAAGTACTGGCATAAAAAAAATACTTGAATACAGGAATTGGCATCTATTTGAATATACTCAAATACACAGTATTTACACAAATATTTAAATACTGCCATGCATTTATAGGAAATTATTTTAAAATACTTTAAAATACTTCAGATAGAAGTAGCTGATCCAGGCCACATTATTTGAAAATACTAAAATACATAGAAAATAAGTATTTACTGTAAATAAAAAATACACACACTAGTTACAAGCCTTTCACCAGAGCCATGTCTCTCTCTCTTTCGTTCCCTATCTCATTCTTTCTGTCTGTTTTACTCCTTCCCTCTCAGTCTCTACCTCACACACACTGATTCATTGTCAATAATTAATCATTCAGCCTAGTAGTAGGGGTGGCCCGCAGGTCATTCTTCGTGTTACTAAAACCAAATTGAAACTGTGTAGAAATGACAATGGACCTACATTCATACAGTTTCTTGACCGTGTCCAGCTCACTAATAATCAGCTAAATAAAAGCTAGCAAGCTAGCAAGGGAGCATCGGAAATTCCAAAAACAATAGAGGACCATTTCTTTCTAATTTTGACAGCGAGGAAATATAACACATATATATGTGTTATAAAATATAACAACAAGGCCCCCCAAACCTCGTTGAAGACCGAATGCGGCCCACGGGGAAAAAGGATTCTGAAATCCTAGAGAGTCCATCTATGTCGCGGAGAGAGAGAGAGAGAATGGGAAATATGAAGTGATTGAGAAAGGGAGGGAGGGAGATGGAGAGAGATAAAGAGAGATGGGGAGAGAGATATGAGGGATAGAGTAAGACACAGAGTGAGGAAAAGAGGGAGATAGAGAAAGATAAAGTGAGAGAGAGAGAGAGAGAGAGAGAGAGAGAGAGAGAGAGAGAGAGAGAGAGAGAGAGAGAGAAAGGGAGGGGGAGGAAGGTAGAGAGAGCTTGCAGACCCTCTGATTGCTTAAAGACAATATTGAGGGATGGAGATAGAAGAGAGGAGGTTATTCAAGTAAATCATTAAAGCTAAAGCAGAACATTACTGGTAGGCTCAGTGGGCTGTAATAAGGCTGTGGAGCAGCTGAATTAGCCTTCAGAATTAGCCTTAGGCAGTTCTCATGGACACACACAGAGTCAAATGCCTAGTGTAGGTCAGGTTGCTGACGTGTGTGTGTGAGAGGGTGCTTGCTTGTATGTGTGCAGTATGTGTGTGTTGACCTTGAGTTTTGGTAGAAAACAGAAGAGAGGATAGCAGAGTCACGGTATACAACTCCTTGAAAACCATAGTAGAGTATACTGGTGGTATGTTTTCTCCTCTTTACCACGTGGATGCTTTGGTCTATCGATCACACTAATTATTTGTGTGCATGTGCCTCACTGCGTGCGTGTGTATGTGCATGCGTGAATGTGTGTGTGTAAATGTGTGTGCATGCGTGCACGTGCAGGGTGAGAGAGATAAATCATGATAACTACAGGGGGATGACAGGATGACTGCAGGACATAGAGAGGCAGGAGGACTGAGTTATAGTGCCTTCCATCCCCCCTCTCTCTCTACCAATCTACTGCTCTCTCCTTCCATCCCTCTTGTTTTCCGCCGATCTCCCTCTCTCCTCTCCCTCCCTTGGAGAGTTATATATGTGAGGTGGGAGCTGTCAGGATGAGGCAATAATACACACACACATTGGCTTTCCTCCAGTGGTCAAACTGCCCCGTAAATAAAGTCACAGAGCCAAGCTGAGCTGAGCCAGACTGAACCAGGATAACTATACAGAACTAATAAGAGTCTGTAGGAAGAGAGAGGGGGATGTAGGAAGAGAGAGAGGGATGGAGGAAGAGAGAGACGTGGGAGGAAGAGAGGGAGAGAAGGATGGATGGATGGACAGAGAGAAACAGAAGTATGATAGGAGCTAAAAAGAGAGAGTGGGGTGAGATGCCCAAACCCAAAGCAATGGCCGAATACCCATACCTGTGTACTACAAACTTAAACTGCATACTATGTACTCATTGTCGCATTCTATTTAGCACGTACAGTAGTGGCTCCTGATTGGCTGAGTAGGTTGGGGCGGGCCGAGTGCAGGTGGATTTCCAAATTCAGCAGACATGCATCGCATTAACCAGCCTGATAATAGCTCATTTCCAATTCAATTAATTTCTCGAATCTCGGAATAAAATAGGAATGGAGTTATAGGCAGAATATCACATTCAACATATAATGTAGCCCCTATAGCCCATCTATCCTATTTAAAAAAAAAGTGAAACAAAAAAAACTGTTATATTTTGTTAGTTATAAAGGGAAACCCAGATGACACGAGTCTACCAGGCGAGCTAAATGCCTTTCATGCACGCTTCGAGGCAACACTGAAGCATGCATGATAGCACCTGCTGTTCTGGACGACTGTGTGATAACGCTCTCGATAGCCGATGGGAGCAAGACCTTTAAACAGGTCAACATTCACAAAGCCAGACGGACCAACTGGTAAGTGTCTTCACTGACATTTTCAACCTCTCCCTGACCGAGTCTGTAATACCTACATGTTTCAAGCAGACCACCATAGTCCCTGTGCCCAAGAAATCGAAGGTAACCTGCCTAAATGATTACCACCCAGTAGCACTCACGTCACTAGCCATGAAGTGCTTTGAAAGGCTGGTCATGGCTCACATCAAAAGCTTCCTCTCAGATACCCTAGACTCCAATTCGCAAACCACCCCAACAGATCTACAGATGATACATTCTCAATCCTACTCCACACTGCCCTTTCCCACCTGGACAAAAAGAACACCTATGTGAGAATGCTGTACATTGACTACAGCTCAGCGTTCAACACCATAGTGCCCACGAAGCTCATCACTAAGCTAAGTACCCTGGGACTAAACACCTCCCTCTGCAACTGGATCCTGGTCTTCCTGACGGGCCACCTCCACGTCCGCCACACTGATCCTCAACACTGGGGCCCCTCAGAGATGTGTACTTAGTCCCATCCTGTACTCCAGGTTCACCCATGACTGTGTGGCCAAACATGACTTCAACACCATCATTAAGTTTTCTGACGACACAACAGTGGTAGGCCTGATCACCGACAACGATGAGACAGGCTATAGGGAGGAGGTCAGAGACCTGGCAATGTGGTGCAAGGACAACAACCTCTCCCTCAATGTGAGCAAGACAAAGGAGCTGATCGTGGACTACAGGAAAAGGCGGGTCGAACAGGCCCCCATTAACATCGACGGGGCTGTAGTGGAGCAGGTCAAGAGTTTTAAGTTCCTTAGTATCCACATCACCAACGAACTATCATGGTCCAAACACACCAAGACAGTCGTTAAGATGGCAAGACAACCCCTTTTGCCCCTCAGGAGACCGAAAAGATTTGGCTGCACCATCGAGAGCATCCTGACCGGTTGCATCTCCGCCTGTATGGCAACTGCTCGGCATCTGACCGTAAGGCGCTACAGAGAGAAGTGCGTACGGCCCAGTACATCACTGGAGCCAAGCTTCCTGCCATCCAGGACCTATATACGAGGTGTCAGAGGAAAGCCCCAAGTCACTCTTGTTTTCTCCGCTACCGCACGGCAAGCGGTACCGGAGTTTCAAGTCTAGGACCAAAATGCTCTTTAACAGCTACCCCAAGCCATAAGACTGCTGAACAATTCATCAAATGGCCACCAGACTATTTACATTGACACCCCTCCCCTCTTCAATTCGCTTTGTACAATGCTGCTACTCGCTGTTTATTACGTATGCATAATCACTTCACTCCTATCTCCATGTACAAATTACCTCGACTAACTTGTACCCTCGTACATTGACTCGGTACCAGTACCCCCTATAGCCTCGTTATTGTTATTTTATTGGGTTACTTTAATTGTTTTTTACTTTAGTTTATTTAGTAAATATTTTCTTAAGTCTTTATTGAACTGCACTGTTGGTTAAGGGCTTGTAAGTAAGCATTTCACTGTAAGGTATACACTTGTTGTATACGGCACATGTGACAAATAAAGTTTGATTTTATGTATGGCAATTTAGCTAGCTAGCTTGCTGTTGGTAGCTAATTTGTCCTGGGATATAAACATTGGGTTGTTATTTTACCTGAAATGCACAAGGTCCTCTACTCCGACAATTAATCCACAGATAAAAGGATGAATCGAGTTTGTTTCTAGTTCTCAGGCTTCTTCTTCAGAATTTATATGGTGGTTGGCAACCAACTTTAAGGTACATTACCACAACCAACTGGACTGGAGTGTGGACCTCAGTTCATCTTTCAATCACCCACGTGGGTATATGCTCCTAAAAACCAATGAGGAGATGGAAGAGGCAGGATTTGCAGTGCGACAAAGCGTCACAAACAGAACCAAGTTCTATTTTAGCGCCTGGCGAGGCAGACGCTCGTTGATGCGTACAAACAGTGTGGGTGCAATCATTGAATAACATGTATGTGTACATTTATTTTGCGAAGAGAGAGGTGTGGTCAGCATGTAAGGCTTGATCCATAAATGTAATAATTAAATAGGTAGCCTAGCCTACAAAACTAAAACATTCCATATGTTCAAATCAAAATGCCTGATTAACATGACATCAATAACGCAACCACATGTAGCCTATGATGCAATACTCATGACTATTTTAAGGAGAACAAAATCTACTTAGCCTACATTTTAACATCACTGCAGAAGCGATTCGGCACCTTCTCAATTAAGTAGCCTAGTTTTTTGTTTGGCTACTTGAATAGATCTAGGGCCTATCCCTCGCAGCCCACCTCTTCCAATGCATTGTGGAAAAGTGTGCATCAAATTCTACTAGATGAAGTTCTGAAATGAGTATTACATCCTGGCATTTAAACCATACCCTGAATATTTGCATACGAAGAATGCGTCATGCACAATTGCGTTGTTTCCAGCAATTCCTTGATTTTGCTAGAGCATCTCCATATCTGATTGATCAGCTGTTGTCAAAGCCTAAATTAGTATGACAGGGATCATCAACTAGTCAGTCATGGGTAGATTATTTTCTTGAGCGGATGGTTAGGGGGACAGAACCCAATTACAAATAATTTGTAGACTGCAAATTGACCACAAGAATCCCAAACAGATATGTTTGACTAATAATTTCAAACCTTGCTTATATTTCTATACGATAACAATTCACTGTATCACAATTCCAGTGGGTCAGAAGTTTACACACACTAAGTTGACTGTGCCTTTAAACAGCTTGGAAAATTCCAGAAAATAATGCCATGGCTTAAGAAGCTGCTGATAGGCTAATTGACATAATTTGAGTCAATTGGAGGTGTACCTGTGGATGTATTTCAAGGACTACCTTCAAACTCAGTGCCTCTTTGATTGACATCATGGGAAAATCAAAAGAAATCAGCCAAGACCTCCACAAGTCTGGTTCATCCTTGGGAGTAATTTCCAAATGCCTGAAGGTACCACGTTCATCTATACAAACAATAGTACGCAAGTATAAACACCATGGGACCACGCAGCCGTCATACCGCTCAGGAAGGAGAGGAGTTCTGTCGCCTAGAAAGGAACGTACTTTGGTGTGAAAAGTGCAAATCAATCCCAGAAGAACAGCAAAGGACCTTGTGAAGATGCTGGAGGAAACAGGCACAAAAGTATCTATATCCACAGTCCTATATCAACATAACCTGAAACACAGCTCAGCAAGGAAGAAGCCGCTGCTCCAAAACCACCATAAAAATAAGCCAGACTATGGTTTGCAACTGCACATGGGGACAAAGATTGTACTTTTTGGAAAAATGTTGTCTGGTCTGATGAAACAAAAATAGAACTGTTTGGCAATAATGACCATTGTTATGTTTGGAGGAAAAAGGGGAAGGCTTGCAAGCCGAAGAACACCATCCCAATCGTTAAGCACGGGAGTGGCAGCATCATGTTGTGGGGGTGCTTTGCTGTAGGAGGGATTGGTGCTCTTCACAAAATAGATGGCATCATGAGGAGGGATCGTTTATGTGTATATATTGAAGCAACACCTCAAAACATCAGTCAGGAAGTTAAAGCTTGGTCGCAAATGGGTCTTCCAAATGGACAATGACCCCAAGCATACTTCCAAAGTTGTGGCAAAATGGCTTAAGGACAAGAAAGTCAAGGTATTGGAGTGGCCATCACAAAGCCCTGACCTCAATCCCATAGAAATTTGTGGGTAGAACTGAAAAAGCGTGTACCAGCAAGGAGGCCTACAGACCTGACCCAGTCACACCAGCTCTGTCAGGAGGAATGGGCAAAAATTCACCCAACTTATTGTGGGAAGCTTGTGGAAGGCTACCTAAAACATTTGACCCAAGTTAAACAATTTAATGGCAATGCTACCAAATACTAATTGAGTGTATGCAAACTTCTGACCCACTGGGAATGTGATGAAAGAAATAAAAGCTGAAGTAAATCATCCTCTCTACTATTATTCTGACATTTCACATTCTTAAAATAAAGTGGTGATCCTAACTGACCCAAGACAAGGAATTTTTACTAGGATTAAATGTCAGGAATTGTGAAAAACTGAGTTTAAATGTATTATGCTAAGGTGTATGTTAACTTCCGACTTCAACAGTCCAACAGAAAGCCTGGAGCGCAAATAAAACCAATGGGCTGCCAGTTGGGGAACCCTGGAGTATGACATCCGGGCATTTAAAATAATACTTGATTTTCGAAATGTTGCATTCTATTAAACGTCATTTTTTTGCATACTCAAACGGTCTACTATTTAGTATGGGTATTTGTACAATGGCCATTGTCTCATTCGCCTATGAAGGGTATGACATCATACCATTAAGCCATACAGGATGAACTATAGGTCTGGCAAGGCCAATCAGTCAATAGACCCCATGGTTTCATTATGTGGTCTGGTCTGGTCAGTTTTCTGGCCTATAAACCAGACCTGGTCATTTATAGACACTTACTGTAGGGCTACAGACATATAGGCAGGACCAGGCATTTATGTGGTCCTAGAGGCAGACCTATATACAGTACATGTCACACACACAGCCCTAGAGGCGCTGAGCTCTGGCTATATTCAAGTCATCAGTTGGGCCTATCAGAGTTGACACATGACAGTGACACAGAACTCTGAACCGCCTGGACATGCCACAACACACACTTCCCATGAACATCAGAGACATTATCTTACAGCCTCCTGCACACACCCACACACACTTGCACTCTTGTATGCACGCACACACACACACACATATAACAAACCATCTCAGAGAAACACAGTCGCAGAGAAAGGCAAGGACACACACATAGAACAGTGTGGTTGATGAACAAGCCTCTCCTTCCTTCCGAATCTTTCAGCTCTCAGTAAACAACCTGTCCAGATGCGCCCACTTTGACAGGGCGACAACTTGATTGAATCCTTCCTCTAATCAGATAAGTGCTCAATAATTTGTGTGTGTGTGTAGAGGGTCGTGGGGAATGAGGGGAGGACAGACAGACAAAATCCCAGGGTATTATGTAAGGATAACACACACACATACATCTCACACCACCTCTCCCCCTATATCTCACTCCGTCTCTTAATGGTGGTTGTATTTGTGGTTGAGGCAATGGCTTGGATCATGGTCAACACACAGTTATGGATGGTAATTCGGCCTAATGGACAATCTTGTGTGGTTGACCTATGTGCTGTCTAATGTCCCCTGGTTCCTACCTGCCTATGCTGATGAGGCTGCATCCACCACTTATCGACCGCTCGTATGGATCTGGAACACACAGTACACACACACACAGTACACACACATGCAGCAATATCAATCACTCACACACACGCTCATTCAATCACACAACATCAATCACTCACTCACTCACACACGCACACACACACACCAAAATCAATCACTCAGCCATGATGCACTCATAGATATGTAGTTCTTCCCTACACACATAGACATACAAACACACAGATACACACGCAAACTGTACTGTATATCAATCAAGTAAATTTTCCACCCACACACATACACAATTACACGCACACAAGAACATACAGAGTCTGCATCAATTACTGAACACACACACCTATTACTGAACTAATTACATTCCCTAGGAACACAAAGAATACTACGACAATTAAACATTAGGTCAAGGACATTCTGCCCAAAACACAACGATCGCTGCATTGACCGTGTTTAATACCATTAGCATACTGGTTATGCCATCTTTATAGCCACTAGTCAATACACAGAGAAGATAAACATTGATTTCTGGTCTGGAGGTCATATTATCTGTGATTGTAGACTCTATATCAATTACATAGGCCTAGCACTATTCTGTGAGGCAGAGAGAAAACATACAAGCCTAGAATAAATTAGCATATTTTAAATGTAGTGACATGATTCCAGGTACAGGCAACAAAGCTAGGGATAAGTGTTATTTTAACTCAAAAATATATTAAAAGCCTGTTAATTCCATGGTTGTCTTTGTTGATTAAATCCTCTTGCTAACGGATTAGCCAGGAAAGCTCAAATTAAAAAATCTGAATCTCAGTCAGTGAAGAATGACGAATGCGCAAAAGTCGAACAGAAGCAGGAGAAAATTGGTTTCCTCCTTTTCTGAAGCCATGCAGCACGACGGAGGATTTATTTTACTCTGCGAGTTAGAGATGATGATTCCCTCTGCTCTCTACTAATTATTTCAACTTTGGTGAGAACCGCAAGTGAAGGCTGCGTTAATCTGCCTTACATCTTTTTCATTCAGCTTTTCTCACACAGTATAAGATGGTGCTAGCCTCCAGAGACACAGTATAAGGATCTATACTCTGTACTTGTCACAGTGCTGGGTTGGTTCTGTCTGAGGGAGTTACAGAGGTGCCCATGGGCAAACACACATCCATATTTGACTATTCTCAAGTAAACTAAAGTTTTGTTTAATTATTATTATTTTATTTTTTTGTTTAATTATCACAAAATTGAAACACTCAAGACAGCTAGTCAAAAAGGCAGTTTCAAAACTCTAAGCACATTTTCAATTGACAAAGTACAACACACAACTTAATTTTTTCACTTAATAACTTAGTCAGGCTTTCATCTAGAAATACATCTTTCACTTTGCAATACATGCTTATATGAAGTAATTGCCTTTCACGATGAGATGCTCACATTACTTTTGATATTATTTTCTTCTCTTTAGTTAAAATACATTTTTACTATCGCTTAATCCAACTGCTCTTAATTGATGATCACATAAAAGTTGGGTAAAGCTACTGTAGCTATACATTTAACATGTAAACTGGTTTGTC
Source organism: Oncorhynchus masou masou (assembly GCF_036934945.1). Lineage (NCBI taxonomy): Eukaryota > Metazoa > Chordata > Actinopteri > Salmoniformes > Salmonidae > Oncorhynchus > Oncorhynchus masou. The sequence continues at coordinate 47,972,762 of NC_088212.1, forward strand.
TAATACAGGTTTTGAGAAGTACATAATGAAAGTGTATGTCTGTAAAGTAGAAACATAAAAGTAGGAAATATACTAAAATGTACTATCATCATGACTATTCTGATTTTACTTCAAGTAAGCATTAAAAAAGATCAGAGATGTACTGTATGTAGCAAATCAAATCCAAGTTTATTGGTCGCGTACACAGCTGAGCGGATGTTACAGCAGGTGCAGCGAAATGCTTGGGTTTCTAGCTCCTATAGTGCAGCAATACAATCTCAATACAATACAATTCCCCAGTGGGAATCGAACCAAAAACTCTTGTGTTGCTAGTGCCATGGTGTTATGAACTGAGCCACAAGTACAATACAACACTGTAAAATGCAATACATAATTACAATACAGATGGAAGATGTATGATTGCCATCCCCATGAGCGTACCCCCCTCCTTCAGGCCATGGATGAGGCATGCAACGACATCAATCCAGATCTACTGAAAGTCTGGCTTGGATTCACCATGCCAAAGGGTTTTTTCTCCAGGTGCATGAACAATGATGATATCTACAGAGATTCGATGAGAACCTATATCCACATTTTCAAGACAGGCTTTGATGCAAACTAGTCCCTGCTAAACATTATGTTTCTTTAATTTCTTTCATTTGACTACATTGTGAAAGTTGTTCAGTACATTTTAATGGGTTGGGCAAGTGTATTGCCTATGTGAAAACTAATGTACTGTAATTTACAGTACTGTAGCATATTACATTCAAAGGGCAATTTTGAAAAATTTCTCATATTTTTTGCTTTTGGATGAACTGGTGGTTAACATATCTGAATTGAGAAGACATCACTATGTTGGGTTTTGGATCAATGGTTTTGTGGTGAAAGATGTCTACAAACAAAATGAATGCACAATGAAAGGTTTTGAATGCTACAGTACTGTAAATTGCTGCGTTACAAGTGTTACCAGTTTGGAGTTTTGTACGAAGAGTTTAGAAAATTCCCCCACATACTTGTGAAAATAGTACCAAAGCAATCCAAAAAAAAGAAAACTCAACCTTTCTCAAGGCTATGTGTGTGTGTGTGTGTTTAAATTGAACAAGCCTTTAAGATAAGCCTATGTATTTGGCTATGTATTTGGCTGTAACTAAACATCACCGTCAATATACCCTGAAGGAAAGTCAAAGAGCTCAATGGGATCATATGGTTATTTCAATAGCAGTTAGAAATGGGATTTTGGCATTGTTACAAAATTAGCTGGGCTATAAAAAGTAACAGGCATTTATTTTGAAGAAAGAGAGGCCTTCAAGACATCCAAGATTCAACCCCCACAAACACACTCAGACAGGAAAGTTGCAGGCACACACACACACAAACACACACACACACACCATCAACTCTTATAAAAGTTCAAATGTGCACCATTTCATTAGTTAAAGATGAAAAGATGTGTACAGCTGCAGGGGTCTCAAATCCAAGCTGTGTATACCGATTAAATAAACTACAACTCTAAACGAGTCTACTGCACACATCTCTGATATGAAATTCAGTGAATAAAACATGAAAAATGACATTATTTTGATACATTTTTCATGGTTATTTATTTTCTATAACGCCAGGCTCCAGTGACTCAGACCCTCCGCCTTCTCATCCCAGGGTGATTCCCAGCATGCATTGCAAAAACAAATTGACTGCCGTGGCCTGCGGAGGCAAGAGAGATTGAGAATCAATATTTCAAAACATCCATTCTTTATTTCTTCCCACAGAACAGACATACAGTACGTCTCCTCCTCTTGAGATGGACTGGTGCATAATGGCCCTCTTTCCTATCTGCACATCAAATCAGAGATCAGGGGTTGTATATATCAAGCATCTCAGAGTTGGAGTGCTAGGGTCCAAGTAATGTTATTTATTGTGTGGTCTAAAAAGGCCAAACTGATCCTGGGCTCAAGTTTAACAAACCTAATGCAATGTTAAATCTAAGCAATGGGGGTTTGTCCGAAATATTTCAGCTATTTTCACAGCTGGAAATATGAGCGCAATAGCTGGCAATGATACAAAAGGGCTGGTTGTTGTAGGTGTAACGAGGGCTTGGCCACTCATTGGAGAAGCACGTCTTTAGTAATCGGATGAGAGGCGGTCTTTGGAGATGGGGATGGATACTTGAACAAGCTAAATGAAGTATGCTGGTCGGCATATGTGAGTATGTTTTAGGATGTGCAGTATATTTTCAAATTAAGGCACTGTGACGAATAGACCATTTAAAGAGCAACAGCCCCTAAAAAACTACTTCTCATTTCGAAAACAGACTATGTGGCATTGATATCAGTCAGAAACATTTATTATACTGTCAGAATTGACTACAAAGTGTAAAGAGGATAATTTTGGTTATGAAGTCAAGTCTCGTGAAACTTTTGGTCCTGACTGCATTACAATGTAAATGAAGGTTGGGTTTGTTTCAATCCTGCCCACATGCCCACAGCTGGCAGGACACAAGTAAACATGGAGTGCAGCTGCAAGCGAACCGATTGTAATGTCTGTGGTAAATTTTATTTGACTTTGGATATCCCTATGGGGCAGGTTAGGAAACATCTGTAAATTGGTCAATATTTAAAAATTCCAATAGCTCCAAATTTCAATGACTTAAAAACCTCAAATCACCTATAAATTGTAGAAATTAATATGTTCTCATTTACATTGTGCAATTTATTGACAGACCCCAATTAGCCCCGGAGATGGATTATCCAAAGTCAAACCAATTTTGTCACGGTCAGACACCAGCCGGCTGAAGCTAATTGGCTAAATATTTTGTCTAACTCTTCCCACCTGCGAACTCACACATCAACCCACACCACAAAACCAACTCAGGTTTAATTCAGTCATGGCCGCTAGAATTTCCTGATTAATTTTAATAGACAAAAAATGTGATTTTCTTTCAAAAACAAGGACATTTCTAAGTGACCCCAAACTTTTGAACGGTAGTGTATATATTGGCGCATAGCCAGGGGGACAATGTACTTAAGTATCAAAAGTAAAAGTAAAAATATAAACCATTTCAAATTCCTTATTGTAAGCAAACCAGATGGCACAATTTTCTTGTTTTATTGATGGATAGCCAGGTGCACACTCCAACACTGACATAATTTACAAACAAAGCATTTGTGTTTAGTGAGTCTGCCAGATCAGAGGCAGTAGGGATGACCAGGGATGTTCTCTTGATAAGTGTGTGAGAATTGGACAATTTTCCTGTCAAAATGTACTTTTGGGTGTCAAGGAAAATGTATGGAGTAAAAAGTACATTATTTTCTTTACAAATGTTGTGAAGTAAAAGTTGCCAAAAATATAAATTGTAAAGAAATGTACAGATACCACAAAAAAACGACTTAAGTAATACTTTAAAGTATTTTTACTTCAGTACTTTACACCACTGCCCAAATAGCTTCACACCAGTACATTAGCACACTTTATATACTGTTACACATACACTTATCACATAGTATTCCATACATAAGTTAAGGCCATGCAACCTGAGTTGAAACGTGAGTGAGGTGCACATGTACAGTACAAGCGCCATATATTTGGGGTGGACACTTGATACAGTCGCATGATAATGTTGTGGTATGTCACAAAATCATGTTATGACCACTTATATCAATATTAATTTTATATATCAATATTTTGCTAAGGTGTAAACGGTACAGCCAAATGGTTACTTGCAAAGTAGCACTATCAGAAATAGATTGTGTCAATATAAATAAAATATACAGTATGTACAGGAACAATATTAATAACGATATCAGTGATAGTCATATGCATACAATCAGAGGTAAAGTGGCTGAGCAGCAGGACAACGAAAATTGTAGCAGCAACGTATTGTGAATAGAGGCACTGCAGATAGTGCTGATGACTGGTCCGTCCAAACCACGCATGAACAAGGGAATCTACAGTTGAATTCGGAAGTTTACAAACACTTAGGTTGGAATCATTAAAACTCGTTTTTCAACCACTGCACACATTTCTTGTTAACAAACTATAGTTTTGGCAAGTCGGTTAGGACTTGAATGACACAAGTAATTTTTCCAACAATTGTTTACAGACAGATCATTTCACTTATAATTCACTGTATCACAATTCCAGTGGGTCAGAGGTTCACATAGACTAAGTTGACTGTGCCTTTAAACAGCTTGGAAAAGATCAGAAAATTATGTCATGGCTTTAGAAGCTTCTGATAGGCTAATTGACATAATTTGAGTCAATTGGGGGTCTACCTCCAAACGAACTTCAATGCCATACAACACTCCTTCCGTGGCCTCCAACTGCTCTTAAACGCTAGTAAAACCAAATGCTTTTCAACCGTTCGCTGCCCGCACCCACCCGCCCGACTAGCATCACTACTATGGACGGTTCTGACTTAGAATATGTGGACTACCTAGGTGTCTGGCTAGACTGTAAACTCTCCTTCCAGACTCACATTAAACATCTCCAATCAAAAATTAAATCCTTTTTCGCAACAAAGCCTACTTCACTCACGCCGCCAAATATACCCTTGTAAAACTGACTATCCTCCTGAACCTCGACTTTGACGATGTCATTTACAAAATAGCTTCTAATACTGTACTCAGCAAACTGGATGCAGTCTATCACCATCCGTTTTGACACTAAAGCCCCTTATACCACCCACCACTGCGACCTGTATGCTCTAGTTGGCTGGCCCTCGCTACATATTCATCGCCAGACCCACTGGCTCCAGGTCATCTATAAGTCTATGCTAGGTAAAGCTCTGCCTTATCTCAGATCACTGGTCACGATAACAACACCCACCTGTAGCACGCACGCCAGCAGGTATATCTCACTGGTCATCCCCAAAGCCAACATCTACTTTGGCCGCCTTTCCTTCCAAGTTCTCTGCTGCCACTGATTGGAACGAATTACAAAAATCGTTGAAGCTGGAGACTTATATTTCCCTCACTAACTTTAAACATCAGCTATCTGAGCAGCTAACCGATCGCTGCAGCTGTACATAGCCCATCTGTAAATAGCCCACCCAATCGACCTACCTCATTCCCTATTTTGTTTTTATTTACTTCCTGCTCTTTTGCACACCAGTATTTCTACATGCACATCATCATCTGCTCATGTATCACTCTAGTGTTAATTTGCTAAATTGTAATTTCTCCGCTACTTTGGCCTATTTCTTGCTTTACCTCCTCACGGACTTTGCACACATTGTATAGACTCTTTTTTTCTATTGTGTTATTGACTGCATGCTTGTTAATCTCAACTAGACTACCTGATTAAATTAAGGTGAAAAAAAAAATACAAAATAAACCTGTGGATGTATTTCAAGGCCTACCTTCAAACTCAGTGCCTCTTTGATTGACATCATGGGAAAATCAAAAGAAAGCAGCCAAGACCTCAGAAAAACAATTGTAGACCTCCACAAGTCTGGTTTATCCTTGGGAGCAATTTCCAAAAGCATGAAGGTACCACAATCATCTGTACAAACAATAGTATGCAAGTATAAACACCATGGGACCACGCAGTCGTCATAACGCTCAGGAAGGAGACGCGTTCTGTCGCTGAGAGATGAACATACTTTGGTGTGAAAAGTGCAAATCAATCTCAGAACAACAGCAAAGGACCTTGTGAAGATGCTGGAGGAAACAGGTACAAAAGTATCTATATCCACAGTAAAATGAGTCCTACATGGACATAACCTGAAAGGCCGTTCAGCAAGGAAGAAGACACTGTTCTGAAACCGCCATAAAAAAAGAGACTACGGTTTGCAATTGCACATGGGGACAAAGATCGTACTTTTTGGAGAAATGTCTTCTGGTCTGATGAAACAAAAATAGAACTGTTTCACCATAATGACCATCGATATGTTTGGAGGAAAAAGGGGGAGGCTTGCAAGCCGAAGAACATCACCCCAACCGTGAAGCACGGGGGTGGCAGCATCATGTTGTGGGGGTGCCTTGCTGCAGAAGAGCACCTCACATAATAGATGGCTCATAAGGGAGGACAATTATGTGGATATCTTGAAGCAAAATCTCAAGACATCAGTCAGGAAGTTAAAGCTTGGTCACAAATGGGTCTTCCAAATGGACAATGACCCCAAGCATACTTTCAAAGTTGTGAAAAATGGCTTAAGGACAACAAGGTCAAGGTTTTGGAGTTGCCATCACAAATCCCTGACCTCATCCTATAGAAAATTTGTGGGCAGAACTGAAAAAGTGTGTGCGAGCAAGGAGGCCTACAACTTGACCTAAGACAGGGAAATTTTACTAGGATTAAATGTCACGTATTGTGAAAAACTGAATTTAAATGTATTTGGCTAAGGTGTATGTAAACAACCGACTTCAACTCTATAGTCGGAGAGCCTGTTTCTGTCCTGCCCTTGACTTTGTGATGTCCATAGCCTATTCGTCGCAAAACTCCCTGATCTTCTCAAAAAGATAGTTTGTCTAGCTGTATCCAGTCCAGGTGCTGCTTTTACAGGCAGACCATCTATTGGAGGAAGGATGTCAGTGGTACCATCAATCCGAACGCTCCTTGGCGACAACGCCAGGCTTCAGAGTATCGAAGCTGTAAAACAGGGAATAACAACAAAAAATCTGAAGACATAACAACACTCATTCACCTCCCAAGTTTAGATAAGAATAACCTCATACAATAATTTTTTACCTGAAGTTCTGGTACTGCTTGATCTGTGGCAGCAGCCTGAAGTACCAGCCACGTTGTTGCCAGCCATAGCTTTCCACCAGCACCGTACCATCGTCCAGTCCAATCAGCTGTGGGATGTCATCGTCCAGTCCATCGTCCAGTCCAACACCAGCAATCTCAGACAAAGTTTTCAGTCTCGTCTTTCTGAAGCTTTGCTTGAAGAGGCCGAAGCACCAGTCAGGGGCAAACTTGGTGTTGCTTGTGATCAGGTCCAGATTGTGGTGGAGCTTGTGCATGGTCCACCAGGCATAATACCAGAGCACAAACTTGTTCTTGTCTTCGCCACTGCAAATATCACAATTCTGGTCCACACGTGTTTTCCCAACTCCATAGTTGGTGAAGAAATGGTGCAAGTAGTTGATGACTGCGCTGCTGCCTTTGCTTGCTTGGGCCAGCTCTCTTTTTGATGACTGTATGACTGGTGGATTAGAGTCAGGCGTGTTCTACTGATTTATGCTGAAAGACAAATTCCAGATACAAATATTTTAGCATTATTATACAATAGATGTGAAATGGCATTCTGAGATAACATCACTACACACAGTTCACACAGGTATTGTTAGCTACTGAAGCTAACATCAGCTGGCTAGCTAACAGCAAGCTTTAACTAGCAATACAAACCGATTGTCATAGCTGGCTAAAGTTAACCAATAGGGTTCTATGTTAGCTAGTTAGCTAGCTAACACTAGGCTATAACTACCAATGCGAAATGGCATTCTGAGAAAACATCACTCACGTTACACACACTTCATGCCACACACATATGCAAACTTAGGGATGACATGCCAGTAACAAACGCTGACACTACACATTCATGTATATGGGACCAAATTATGAAAGACAAGAATTGTACTTTAGAATTCTGTAAAGTCCGTGTGGAAGAGGTGAAAAAAATTATTGTCTATGAACAATGACAAGCCACCGGGGTCTGACAATCTGGATAGAAAATTACTGAGGATAATAGCAGACGATATTGCCACTCCTCTTCAATTTAAGCCTACTAGCGAGCATGTGCCCTCAGGCATGGAGGGAAGCTAAAGTAATTCCGCTACCAAAGAATAGTAAGCCCTCTTTACTGGCTCAAATATCCGACCAATCAGCCTGTTACCAACCCTTAGTAAACCTCTGGAAAAAATTGTGTTTAACAAAATACAATGCTATTTCACAGTAAACAAATTGACAACAGAATTTTAGCATGCTTTATAGGGAAGGACACTCAACAAGCACAGCACTTACACAAATAACTGATGATTGGCTGAGAGAAATTGATGATAAAATTATTGTGGGGGCTATCTTGTTAGACTTCAGTGCAGCTTTTGATATTAACGGTCATAGCCTGATACTGGAAAAACATATGTGTTATGGCTTTTCACCCCCTGCTATTATGTGGATAAAAAGTTACTTGTCTAACAGAACACAGAGGGTGTTCATTAATGGAAGCCTCTCAAATATAATCCAGTTAGAATCAGGAATTCCCCAGGGTAGCTTTTTAGGCCCCTTGCTTTTCTACATTTTTACTAATGACATGCCACTGATTTTGAGTAAAGACAGAGTGCCTTTGTATGCCGATGACTCAACACTGGTCTAAGACACTGTATCTCAGTGCTAGAGTCGTCACGACAGACAACCTGGTTCAAATCCTGACTGTATCACAACCGGCCATGATTGGGAGTCCCATAGGGCGGCGCACAATTGGCCCAGCGTCGTCCGAGTTCCTCATTCGTCTAAACCCTAAACCTCAACTACATCTTGTAATAAATAATGTGGGAATTGAGCAAGTTGAGATGACTAAAATGCTTGGAGTAACCCTAGATCATAAACTGTCATGGTCAAAACATATTGATGCAGTAGTAGCTAAGATGGGGAGAAGTCTGTCTATAAAAAAAAGCAATGCTCTGCCTTCTGAACAACACTATCAACAAGGCAGGTTCTACAGGCCCTAGTTTTGTCGCACCTTGACTACTGTTCAGTCATGTGGTCAGGTGCAACAAAAAAGGACAATTGCAATTGGCTCAGAACAGGGCAGCACGGCTGGCCCTTGGATGTACACAGAGAGCTAATATTAATAATATGCATATCAATCTCTCCTGGCTGAAAGTGGAGAGACTGACTTCATCCCAACTTTTATTTATGAGAGGTATTGGCATGTTGAATGCACCGAGCTGTCTGTCTAAACTACCGGCCCACAGCTCGGACACCCATGCCACAAGACATGCCACAAGAGGTCTCTTCACAGTCCCCAAGTCCAGAACAGACTACGGGAGGCACACAGTACTACATACAGTGCCTTGCGAAAATATTCGGCCCCCTTGAACTTTGTGACCTTTTGCCACATTTCAGGCTTCAAACATAAAGATATAAAACTGTATTTGTTTTGTGAAGAATCAACAACAAGTGGGACACAATCATGAAGTGGAACGACATTTATTGGATATTTCATTTATTGGATATTTCTCAGAGGTCCGTTAAAAGCGCAGAGAGCATCATGAAGAACAAGGAACACACCAGGCAGGTCCGAGATACTGTTGTGAAGAAGTTTAAAGCCGGATTTGGATACAAAAAGATTTCCCAAGCTTTAAACATCCCAAGGAGCACTGTGCAAGCGATAATATTGAAATGGAAGGAGTATCAGACCACTGCAAATCTACCAAGACCTGGCCGTCCCTCTAAACTTTCAGCTCATACAAGGAGAAGACTGATCAGTGATGCAGCCAAGAGGCCCATGATCACTCTGGATGAACTGCAGAGATCTACAGCTGAGGTGGGAGACTCTGTCCATAGGACAACAATCAGTCGTATATTGCACAAATCTGGTCTTTATGGAAGAGTGGCAAGAAGAAAGCCATTTCTTAAAGATATCCATAAAAAGTGTAGTTTAAAGTTTGCCACAAGCCACCTGGGAGACACACCAAACATGTGGAAGAAGGTGCTCTGGTCAGATGAAACCAAAATTGAACTTTTTGGCAACAATGCAAAACGTTATGTTTGGCGTAAAATCAACACAGGCTAAATAATTTTGCACGCCCAATTTTTCAGTTTTTGATTTGTTAAAAAAGTTTGAAATATCCAATAAATGTCGTTCCACTTCATGATTGTGTCCCACTTGTTGTTGATTCTTCACAAAAAAATACAGTTTTATATCTTTATGTTTGAAGCCTGAAATGTGGCAAAAGGTCGCAAAGTTTAAGGGGGCCGAATACTTTCGCAAGGCACTGTATAGCAATAACTACATGGAGCTCTATTCCACATCAAGTAACATCAAGTAACTGCAAGCAGTAAAATTAGATTTAAAAAACTGATTAAAAAAACACCTTATGGAACAGCGGAGACTGTGAAGCAACACAAACATTGGCACAGACACGTGCATACACACATACACACAAATGATAACATATGGACTATACATACACATGGATTTAGTACTGTAAATACGTGGTAGTGGTGGAGTATGGGCCTGAGGGCACACAGTGTATTGTGACATCTGTGAATGTATTGTAATGTTTTAAAAATTGTATAAACTGCCTTAATTTTGCTGAGCCCCAGGAAGAGTAGCTAATTGGGATCCATAATAAATACAAATACAAATGTTAGCTAGCAAGCCAGCCACCTACCCTCAGCTAACATTAGCTAGCTAACAGCAAGCTTTAACTTTGGGTCTTTTGTTAAGACATGTCACGTTAACGTTAGCTATCTAGCTCAATCTATAGAGTAATGTTACGAGCAATACAAACCGATTGTCAAGCTAAAGTTAACCAAATAAAGTTAGGTTTAATGTTAGTTAGCAAGCCAGCCATGGAACTCCAGCTGGCTAGCTAACAGCAACATTTAGCTTGCAATGAAAACAACTTTGACAAAATTAGAAATGTATAATATCTGAATCTGTAGCTCGATTCTTACCTGTATACATGGATGCAAGCTTCACGGCAGACTGCAACCCATTTTATAAGACATCCTGTGTTGTTTCCGTTTAGTTTGCACAGCTTGTTTGGCCCGTTGTGTTCCACTGATTTCAAAATGTGTTATTTTCAGAGTGAGAGAGAGTCAGCATGGCACGATCGTCATCCAGAAAGTAGTCCATCACAACTTTTCCCCACTGACCTTTGTCGATAGCGCCTGATAAATTCAGGGCAGCAATGTTATTGAGAGCAGTAGCAACATATTTGCAGTTCTCCATGGCTAATGTTATACCTTTCAAAAAAAATGCAGTAGAAAGGATTATCTATCTATCTATAGACACAAGATGCAACACCGCAGACCAATCCAAACTAATCTCTCAGCATGTCCAGCCCACTCATTATCTCTGCCAATCATGGCAAGCGGGAAGGTTGCTCTCTTTCTCTGTGGCTAAACCAACGAGGCTCTTAATTTAACAATTGCATTCGTATTTACAGATGACATACAAGTTTGAAATTAAAGCACAAGAAAGTTCATGTATCTCTGGAACATACTAACATCTCTGTTGACGAGTCTACGATTCGTAAAACACTAAACAAGAATGGTGTTCATGAGAGGACACCACGGAAGAAGCCACTACTGTCCAAAAAAAACATTGCTGCAAGTCTGAAGTTCGCATAGACGGGAAAATTAATTCCCAAGTTTATCAGTACATTTTGCAGGAGAATGTAAGGCAATCTATCTGCCAATTGAAGCTCAACAGAAGTTGGGTGATGCAACAGGACAACGACCCAAAACACAGAAGTAAATCAAAAACAGAATGGCTTCAACAGAAGAAAATACACCTTCTTGAGTGGCCCAGTCCTGACCTCAACCCGATTGAGATGCTGTGGCATGACCTCAAGAGAGTGGTTCACACCAGACAACCCAAGAATATTGCTGAACTGAAACAGTTTTGTAAAGAAGAATGGTCCAGAATTCAACCCCCAAAATTTGGTTGATGTTATTGTTGCAAAAAGGAAGGTCAACCAGTTATTAAGTCAAAGGGTTCACATACTTTTCCCACACTGCACTGTGAATGTTTACGCAGTGTGTTCAATAAAGACATGAAAACGTATAATTGTTAGCGTGTTATTAGTGTAAGCAGACTGTGTTTGTCTATTGTTGTGACCAAGATGAAGATCAGATAAAATTTTAGGACAAATTTATGCAGAAATCCAGGTAATTCCAAAGGGTTCACATACTTTTTCTTGCCACTGTATGCATGAACACTCTGAACAAGAGCCAAGAGTGGACAAGTATTGGCCATACAGTGGTGTGTGTGTGTGTGCGAGCGAGCGCATGAGTCTATCAGTGTGTTTATTTGATCCCTTGGCCAGTCATTTAACGATTCATTAACTCTGAGCCTAGTCCCTCTCTAGTACGTGTAACCACTGTAAATGTGACAGCCAACCATTACAAAACAAATAAACAAAAATTTGCAGGTTCACATGTTGAGCTTAAATTTCACATGTTAACACCATCTTTACACATGGGAGGAGAATAACATGTTTTCACCTCACATGTGAATTGCAGTTTCACATGTAAAATTTGTGGTTTCACATGATAAAATAATTCATATAATCGTATACTCACGTTTCACGTGAAAAGAATTCACATGTGAAAATCACATTTGCTGTTTCACATGTAAGAAAACTCCACATGTGAAAATCCCACTTTCACAAGAAAATTCCACATTTTCTTGAATGCTTGTAAACAAAGTAAATGTAAACAAACACTGTATAGCCTAAAAACATGGTTAAATGTATCATTTTCATATAATGGATGGTCAGTCCTTACATCCATAGCATAGTCTCAGTTTTTTACCGAAACTGTTCGATTAAGGATTGCAGCTTTAAACACCTTTAATAGAGGTACAGTGTTATTATTGTATATGGTGAAATCCTCTAGTGAGTTAGTTACATTTGTGCCATTAAAATTAAGCAAAACTTCTGAAGTCGAGAACAACATTTTTAGTATTGCAAACACAAAGAATGATCTTGAAAGCAAAACATAACCCCAAAAGTACTGGTAACAAAACAAAATATTGCAAGGAAATACTATTAACTGTAAATGGACAATGCGATTCAATAAAACACCTTCCTCTTTCCTGTAATTTGACTGACATATTGTTGGTTTTTACCCTGGCCTTTCGCTGCTTTTTTTCTAGTTTGAATTTTTGGTACATTCATTCCAGCAACATAGCACCCTGCATCACAGTGCTGGTTTACTTCTGAAGCTAAGCATAGTCGTTCCTGGTTGGTCCCTGGATGGTTACCAAACTAAGCTGAAGTGGTGAAAATAATACTATGAAAAATGTAATTTGTTCACACGTCTGACAAGCACACAATGTTTTTCATTTTTTGTTGTTGAAAGGGAATACACTAGGCAGAGAGAGAGGGGGGGGGCAGAAAGAGAGAGACAGGGGGCAGAAATAGAGACGGGGGGAGGGGTGTGAGGGAGCAAGAGAGACAGAGGGAGTGTGAGGGAGCAAGAGAGACAGAGGGAGTGTGAGGGAGCGAGGAAGACAGGGAGTGTGAGGGAGCGAGAGAGGCAGGGAGTGTGAGGGAGCGAGAGAGACAGTGGGGGTGTGAGGGAGCGAGAGAGAGTGTAAGGGAGTTAGAGAGAGTGAGGGAGGGAGAGAGAGTGTGTGAGGGAGGGAGGGAGAGAGTGTAAGGGAGTTAGAGAGAGAGAGTGTGAGGGAGGGAGAGAGAGAGAGATGGAATAAGATAGAGAATGGGGAGCACCAGAGTACCAGCTTCAGCCAGGTTAATGAGGCATCACTGAACAAATTAACCACTGTAGCACGATGACCAGCTGGCTATCAAGCATACACACACACACACAAAAACTTACAGCATCTCTAGCTAAACATTTATCTTCTATCCAATAATTCCAAACGGGCTGGCTGGTGAAATTCCCTGGGTAAAGGACCAAGTCTACCGGTACATTATCATTATTGCAATCTGGCAGAAAATCCAACCAAGCTGCATGATTGGAAGAACAAACTGAATGTGCAAGAGATATTTAGCCATGCTCAGACGAAAATAACAGTTAAATAAAATACGTTGTCATTAGGTAGCAGAGAGAGAGAAAAAACAAAGGAAGGAAGGGAAGCATCTCCAGGGTTGTGGAAGCAGACAGACACTCACCTTCTATAACCATCTATAGGTGTGGAGGGTGGTGAGGTGGCTTCTCAGAGCAGAGGTCAGGGGGCCTGAGTTGGGGTTGGACCCTATGGTTCCGTGGATCTCAGTGGCCTTGTGGCTTGTGTCAGTGTAGGTCACTGGCTCCTTAGACAGAAAAGGGCGTACATGACTGCGTTAGAACACACCAGCTCCAAACTACAACACAGAAAAGAAGTGGAGACATTATAGATAAGGATAGGGAGAGGCAGATGAGGATCTAATGTAAAAGGAGTGGATGGAGAAACAGAGAAAAACAGACAAAAAAAACGTTACCCTCCTTCACACACACATACTACAAAAGGTTGAAACAAGCTTATCCCATTGGCAGAGTGAGAGAAGAGAGAGAGAGAACAGCTCCAGTTTGTCTCTTAGTAGTCCTATCTGTAATAATCCTGGCAGAGCAGCAGCAGCAAAGAGGCTGTGGAAAATCAGCCTTGTGTTCTTGTTAAATCTCTGGCTTTATGATGTGACTTCTGTGGCTATGTGACAGATGAAACAGAGTGAATCTGAACAAGAGCTCTCACACACAAACACAGGCGCACAAACACACACAACCACACACAACCACACACACACACACACACACACACACACACACACACACACACACACACACACACACACACACACACACACACACACACACACGTGCACACACACACACACACACACACGTGCACACACACGTGCACACACACGTGCACACACACAAACGTACAAACGCAGACCGCACACACACTCTCGCCCAATTTGTCAAGGCAATGTGAGATGTCTGGGACTCAACTGAGAGAGCCATAACCTAGATTTTCACGGAGCGGATACCAAAATCATGTTTTTGTTCTGAATCTAGTCTGGCCTTGATAAAGTTTCCATCATTTAGATGAGTTTAGACAGACAGCAGAGGAGAGTATTACTTAATGGCAGCACAATGTGACTCTATGACAATATCTGAATAACACCCGAAGAAATTAAATAACAAAAATATGGCATCTCCTCTTGCATCCAAAAAAGGGTGATGTCATAAACTGTTGCCTGATATAAACTATGTACTACATGCTGTATGTCTATAGGTTGGGAGGAACTGAGAAGTGGGTAGGACAGAGTAGTGTTTTCATGATTAGGGCTGTTGCAGTGACCGTATTACTGCCACACCGGCGGTTACGAGTCATGAAGGCAGTCAAATTCTACGTGACTGTTTAGTCACGGTAATTAAGCTTCTCCAAGCTCTGATGCTGTTGATGGTCATTAGTAGCCTACCAAACTTGTTTACTGCTAACACTATTGTCCCTCTAATCACTATGACATCAATGCAAATGTAATCAAACATTTGATCAAACATTTCAGGAGAGCCCATGAGCTCAGATCCGGCAATGCGGAAGCATACAGCTCATCCAGGGCCAACCTGAAAAAGGGCATCAAGATGGCTAAACATTACCACAAACTGCGGATTGAGGAGCACTTCAACAATAACTCCGACCCTCGACGCATGTGGCAGGGCATCCAAGCCATCACAGACTACCAGCCAAAAAAAACTTAAGTCCTGCCTCCCTCCAACACTGGATCCCCACCAGTTTGCCTACCGACTGAACAGGTTTACAGAGGACGCCATCTCCACAGCTTTACATTCTGCCCTGACCCACCTGGACAAAACCAACACCTATGTGAGAATGCTGTTCATAGATCAGCTCAGCATTCCCTCTAGGCTGGTCATAAAACTCCATGACCTCGGGGTCTGCCCCTCTCTCTGTAACTGGACTTTGGTCTTCCTAACCAACAGACCCCAGTCTGTCAGGTTAGACAACTTCACCTCCTCAACCCTGAACCTGAACACCAGTGTGCCCCGGCGCTGCGTGCTGAGATCCCTCCTGTACTCCCTCTTCACCTGTTCCTGTACACGGTTCCAACACCATCGTCAAGTTCGCAGACGACACCATGGTGGTAGGCCTGATCAGTGACAATGATGGGTCAGTCTACAGGGAGGTGGTCATGTTGAGGGTCCTCTTCTGGACCCTCAACATCTCAACCCTGGTCAAAAAGGCACAGCAGGGGGCTGAAGGAGGCCTGCCTATCTCCCAAGATCCTGGTGAACTTTTACCGCTGTACGGTCGAGAGCGTTCTGACTAACTGCGCCACAGTGTGGTTTGGCGGATGCTCCATGGACGACCAGAAGGCCCTGCAATAGGTGGTGAAGCTCCCTGCCATCGTAGACCTCCAACGCAAGCGGTGTCTGCATAGGGCGCGTGGCATCAACAGGGACCCTTCACATCCATGCCACAAACTGTTTGCCCTCCTACCATCAGACAAGCGGTACAGTGTCTACGTTCCTGCACTTGCAGGCTCAAGAACAATTTCTTTCCAGCTACTGTAACCCTGCTGAACTCTGTGACACGGCACTAGAAATATCCACCCGCCCACCGCTTAGTACTGCCTCTCAGGGACTCAGGGTTTTATTTGCACATCTGGTTAGATGTTAACTGCATTTTGTTGTACTGTACTTGTACTTGTTCAATGAAGTTTAATCTAATCTAATCTAATTACCAGGACGTGCACTCTAAGCATGCGCTGACCAACTGGCAAGTGTCTTCAATGACATTTTCAACCTGTCCCTGACTGAGTCTGTAATACCAACATGTTTCAAGCAGACCACCAAAATCCCTGTGCCCAAGAACACTACAGTAACCTGCCTAAATGACTACTGACCCGTAGCACTCACGTCTGTAGCCATGAAGGGCTTTGAAAAGGCTGGTCATGGCTCACATCAACACAATTAAAGCTCATCACTAAGCTAAGGACCCTGGGACTAAACACCTCCTTCTGCAACTGGATCCTGGTCTTCCTGATGGGCCGCCTCCAGGTGGTGAGGGTAAGTAACAACACATCTGCCACACTGATCCTGAACACGGGGGCACCTCATGGGTGCTATAATTTGCTATTATTTGACCATGCTGGTTATTTATGAACATTTTAACATCTTGGCCATGTTCTGTTATAATTTCCACCCAACACAGCCAGATGAGGACTGGCGACCCCTTATAGCCTGGTTCCTCTCTAGGTTTCTTCCTAGGTTTTGGCCTTTCTAGGGAGTTTTTCCTAGACACTGTGATTCTAATACTGCATTGCTTGCAGTTTGGGGTTTTAGGCTGGGTTTCTGTACAGCACTTTGATATATCAGCTGAAGTAAGAAGGGCTATATAAATAAATGAGATTTTTGATTTGCAATGCTCAACCTGTAGTCCCTGTTCACTCATGACTGCACGGCCAGGCACAACTCCAACACCATCATTGAGTTTGCAGACGACACAACTGATCACCAACAGCAATGAGGGAGGTCGTCAGATACAGTGCCTTGCGAAAGTATTCGGCCCCCTTGAACTTTGCGACCTTTTGCCACATTTCAGGCTTCAAACATAAAGATATAAAACTGTATTTTTTGTGAAGAATCAACAACAAGTGGGACACAATCATGAAGTGGAACGACATTTATTGGATATTTCAAACTTTTTTAACAAATCAAAAACTGAAAAATTGGGCGTGCAAAATTATTCAGCCCCTTTACTTTCAGTGCAGCAAACTCTCTCCAGAAGTTCAGTGAGGATCTCTGAATGATCCAATGTTGACCTAAATGACTAATGATGATAAATACAATCCACCTGTGTGAAATCAAGTCTCCATGTAAATGCACCTGCACTGTGATAGTCTCAGAGGTCCGTTAAAAGCGCAGAGAGCATCATGAAGAACAAGGAACACACCAGGCATGTCCGAGATACTGTTGTGAAGAAGTTTAAAGCCGGATTTGGATACAAAAAGATTTCCCAAGCTTTAAACATCCCAAGGAGCACTGTGCAAGCGATAATATTGAAATGGAAGGAGTATCAGACCACTGCAAATCTACCAAGACCTGGCCATCCCTCTAAACTTTCAGCTCATACAAGGAGAAGACTGATCAGAGATGCAGCCAAGAGGCACATGATCACTCTGGATGAACTGCAGAGATCTACAGCTGAGGTGGGAGACTCTGTCCATAGGACAACAATCAGTCGTATATTGCACAAATCTGGCCTTTATGGAAGAGTGGCAAGAAGAAAGCCATTTCTTAAAGATATCCATAAAAAGTGTTGTTTAAAGTTTGCCACAAGCCACCTGGGAGACACACCAAACATGTGGAAGAAGGTGCTCTGGTCAGATGAAACCAAAATTGAACTTTTTGGCAACAATGCAAAATGTTATGTTTGGCGTAAAAGCAACACAGCTCATCACCCTGAAGACACCATACCCACTGTCAAACATGGTGGTGGCAGCATCATGGTTTGGGCCTGCTTTTCTTCAGCAGGGACAGGGAAGATGGTTAAAATTAATGGGAAGATGGATGGAGCCAAATACAGGACCATTCTGGAAGAAAACCTGATGGAGTCTGCAAAAGACCCGAGACTGGGACGGAGATTTGTCTTCCAACTGGGCAATGATCCAAAACATAAAGCAAAATCTACAATGGAATGGTTCAAAAATAAACATATCCAGGTGTTAGAATGGCCAAGTCAAAGTCCAGACCTGAATCCAATCGAGAATCTGTGGAAAGAACTGAAAACTGCTGTTCACAAATGCTCTCCATCCAACCTCACTGAGCTCGAGCTGTTTGCAAGGAGGAATGGAAAAAAAATTCAGTCTCTCGATGTGCAAAACTGATAGAGACATGCCCCAAGCGACTTACAGCTGTAATCGCAGCAAAAGGTGGCGCTACAAAGTATTAACTTAAGGGGGCTGAATAATTTTGCACGCCCAATTTTTCAGTTTTTGATTTGTTAAAAAAGTTTGAAATATCCAATAAATGTCGTTCCACTTCATGATTGTGTCCCACTTGTTGTTGATTCTTCACAAAAAAATACATTTTTATATCTTTATGTTTGAAGCCTGAAATGTGGCAAAAGGTCGCAAAGTTCAAGGGGGCCGAATACTTTCGCAAGGCACTGTACCTGGTCGTGTGGTGCTAGGATAACAACCTCTCCTTCAACGTGATCAAGACAAAGGAGAGGATTGTGGACTACAGGAAAAGGAGGACTGAGCATGCCCATATTCTCATCGACGGGGCTGTAGTGGAGCAGACTGAGAGCTTCAAGTTCCTTGGTGTCCACATCACGAACAAACAATCATGGTCCAAACACACCAAGACAGTTGTGACCAGGGTACGACAAAGCCTATTCCCCCTCAGGAGACTGAAAAGATTAGTCACTTTAACTCTACCTACATGTACATATTACCTCAATTACCTCGACTAACCTGTGCCCCCGCACATTGACTCTGTACCGGTACAGGTTTCCCGACTTTTCTTTTGAAAAAAAAGTTCAATTTGTCAGAAAAATGCATAAATTAAGTCAAGCTACAAGAGTGTGGGTCTAATGACAATCTCCAAATGTCATTACACCTACAAGTGTTGGTGTTTTGTAACAGATCTCTTTGCATTCATCCAATGGCTGGTGCACTGTTTGGATAATGGAATTATTTTGGGGATGGTTCGGTATGATTCCTTTCGTTTTCCATAAAAAGCTGGGAAAAAAGCTTCCCTGTGGTAGGCTAAGTGGATAACATGATACGCCTCCGCCTGTAGTATTTGATGGGCGGGGTAAATTTTTACAGTTGAAGCTGCTTTACTCAACTCTGCCTCACAACTAAAGAGTTAAGTTAGCTTCTTAGCTAGTTCTAAAAAGCTTTAGTGTTATTAGCCATAGCCTATTTAACAAGCTCGAATCTGCCATGCCACGATTTATATCAGAAATTGACTTCGCCAAACAAACCCAAGAGAGGAAAAAGAGCAATGAGCAGCATCAAACTACCAAGCCCAGCAGTGATGATGTTGCCAAGCTCCAGCTAGCTCCGCGTGCAGAGCCTACCCACCCAGGATAATGGCTCCACAGCCCCGCTGACTGTTCCTGACAATCTTGGAACAGAGTAGCCAGCCTGGTTAGCCTAAAATCCTACTGTAGCTGCAGATTTTCTGTCCAAACACTTTAATTTAAAAGCAACTTGTTCATAGGAAGATAGTGGCTGGAATACTCGGTTACTGTTTCCCATGTCGAAAGTTCTTCTAATGCTAATCCAGCTTCACCCAAACTGGGTATTCTAACTGGAAGCATGATATTGATAGTACCAAACGATTCGCTAAGTACGCAAAGAGAATTTGAAAGGCACTGCATCGTGGAAAGAAACACAAGTTTGAAGTGCTGTGGGAACACTGGTGTCAACATTTGTTAATGACGGGCAGCTGGCGAGAAATGTCATATACCTTTTCTGTCTATGATGGTATATAGTCTCTGAAAAGACAATGAACTTGCCAATGTGTTTAGTACCCACAATGCCACATACACGTCACACAATATTCAAAATGAACACATAGGACTCACTCATGGGTGGGGCATCCACAGTTATATGTGTGAACTAATTTTCCACTTTGACAAACGTGTTCAGTGTTATGGTAGGCAGGCATTGCTTAATTGATTGAGTGGGTCGAATTTGATCCAGTGTATTGTGCCATATCTCAACGTGTTGCTGTACTCATGAGTGGCATTGTTTTCCATGTTTGAAGCGGGCCTATTTGTTTGGCAAGACAGCTGCATCTCATTGTGGTAGGCGATAGGCTATAGTTTGGTTATTTGGATCTACAATCACATTTTGTTTTACTGCGTGCACCTGTGTAATGATCATGCTGTTTAATCAGCTTCTTGATATGCCACACATGTCAGGTGAATGGATTATCTTGGCAAAGGAGAAACGCTCATTAACAGGCATGTAAACAAATTTGTGCACAACATTTTAGAGAAATGCGCTTCCCTATCTTCTCGCAACCATGTATAACTCCCTGTCAAAAGACACAATTCTTTGTTGAATAGTTGATTTAAAAAAGCCATAAACTGTAAATGACTACTGTGGCTAGCAATGCTCTCTCTGACCAAGGTTAGCCTAGCTGTAGTTAAACTGTAGCATAAATGCTAATTTCTGATAAGGCCTTCAACATGTCTTATTTTACCAGTCAGTTGACGGAGTAGAGAACTTGAAAAGAAAACTTTAAATTATTTGAATTGCCTATTCTTGGATAAATGAAATCTTATTGAATTTAATTAAATTAGAAGAGCTTGGCCTCCTCTTCCTGTCCTGCTCTTCCAGTGCATAATTTACTGTAGGCATAATGTGATTAGGGTACTGCTTGACTCTGGCCGACAGAAAACAAACAGTAAAACATAAGATATTGGGACAGTTCTGGTCTGTGTGTGTACATACCAGAAGACAACAGTTGTCTCCTCTTATTGGGAGTAAGAAGAACAGACATGGGAGTGGTTGAACTAGAGGTTTACTATAGCAGAGACTGAGCTAAATAGCCAGTGAATCCTGTGATCGAGAGGTCTAGATTCTGGGATAGGGAAATAGTCACTGATTTGGCTGTGATTTAGCCACATCCATACACAGAGCTGCTCAGACTGGAGCACTGACTCAGACAGAGGGCAAAACATTTTGGAACCATACGTGCAAACATTAGAAAAGGTTTCAGTTGAAACAGTTTTTGCATCTCAAAATGGGCATCAACCAATTAAAATCGTTGATTTACTTGCATGTGATAGAAGGCTACATTCTATCTGGTTCCATCAGATAACATGGAACACGTTAGCCCTATGCTAACTTCACCAGCTGACTGTGATCATATCCAGTAACAAGTTCTGCATCAGCCAATTACAAATGTTGACATAGATGGACTTAATCAAAAACTTTTCAATGAGATTGCCAAAATCCTGAAGTATCCCTTTAAGGACAATGAGAGCCTTTATCTCTAATGTCCTTCATACTGGACACAGACATAAAAATGGTATCCATGAATTAATCTGACTGGGGAAGTAGATAAAATGTTTGTATTGTATGTTGTAAGGAGGTGCCCCCTTCCACTGTGCTAATGGACTTCTCCTGGGCCCGAGTGAGTAAAGCCAACCATGCTGGCACGTGTCCCATGTGAATTAGCTGTGAATCAGGATCTCTGAATGGCTATGTTCAACTGTGTATTTACTGTTGACTTCCATGACTGTATCTTTCTCTCCCTCCATCTGTAATATAGGAGCTGGGTAGGATATAGGCACTGAAGTCAGGCTCATTCATGACCTGATCTATGCTAACATGCCAAACATCTCAGAAAGGACAAAAGGTGATTACTAACAAGACGGTACATCATAAGTGTTAAGTAATATTACACTTTCAATACATGTCACTCATCAACTCATCCTCATTTTTCTACAGATGGAGGACAGAAGAGTCCTCTGACTGAAAGACAGGTTGATACTGATGTCTGAATTGGGACAGACCTTGCACTCAGCATTAAAATTATAAAAGACATTGATTGCTTGTTATTGTCTTTTGTTATTACTAAATCGAATGGTACTATCAATAGGGTGGGGGGCCCTATGTATTCTTCAAACATGCCAGGGAACTCTGTTCTTATATGGGACACACTACAGGAAGGTATAAAATCAGCACATTGTTAAATTAGCAGAACACTGCTTCTACAGTATGTGAAGGATGGTTTATTCTACATGGACATTTGAAAGTTATCAAAACATTGTTTAGAATATCTACATAAGTTCAGCAATTGCACTCTTCCCATATTACTCTGTAGGCTACTGAGCGATTCAACGATTGGTCAGTAGCTACAGAGTGGTATGAGAAGAGTGGCATCCTCTGGTATTTCACATCTGCCTGTGGTTATTGAACTCTGTCATATCCATGATGGAGTGTCATGCACTCCAACCCTCCTGTCATCTGGCTGCACATGTAATACATAGTACATAGATGGAATCACCCACTAGAGACTGGAAGACAGAACCTCACCCAGAGAGATGTGCATTTCAGTGGGTGGTTAGAAAACCAAATCGTTAGATTTGGCCAAATAGACAAATATAATGCCCTCCTAGTTCATGTTAGACAGCTGAAGTTGTACTCTACACACATTTTTATTTGCTAGGTAAGTGTAAGCATACTGTCTTTATAAGCACATCAATATGATATTTAAAGCATGAAATGTTTTGTCTTTGTCACATGGACACATACATTTTTTGTTGATCAATGTATGTACACCAGTGCTGGCAACTCTCACGCATTGGCCATGAAACACACACATTTGACCCTCTTCACACGCCACACTTCTTATATCTCAAACATTGGAAAGTAAAGTGCTTTTATTTTTCTAATTAGTCCAATGTTGAAATCGGAGGATATGAGCCTGTAATTTAACATCACAAGTGGAACCTCTGAACCGCGGCACATTGAAGTATATGATTGGTCTAGTTATGTAAGGGATCAAGGGAATTGGATGCAGTTTTTAAAGAAACACCACTCAATATTAGATTGGAGCTGAATAGAGAGAGAGAGAACGTTCTCTGCTGAGTTTATAAAACCGTAAAAAGAGCAGCACTGTTTACAACAAAAGTAGGTGGCATGCACCAAAGTCAATTTAATCCACATTACATTAGTCCCCTTGTTGGGTGATTGGAATTTAGGTTGTGATAACGAAAATGCAGCAGACAGACCTACAATATGTTTTAGCAGGAAAGTTTGGTAGGGTGACCTAATTTGTAACTACGAAAAACATTTTGTCTCACAGACAGTGAACCCAAAAGTGTAAGTTTGATTCTAGAGGGGGGACAATAGAGAAATAATATGGTTAGGGTGTAGGGGCAGATTAATGCAATCTTGTTTTCTGGAGATTTGATCTACTTACTTTACTTAGTCTGATCAGTGGAACAATTCTCATTCTTAACAATGGACAATCATATTGAGTAATTATATGCTTATTCAAAAAGAACACTACTGTTATTCCCCAAACTTATTTTATTATTCCACTTCTTCCCAATTTTGCCACAAAGCAAAAAGAGGTTTTTAGAAATGTTTGCAAATGTATATAAAAACACAACAGAAATATCATATTTACATAAGTATTCAGACCCTTTACTCAGTACTTCGTTGAAGCAGCCTCAAGTTTTCTTGGGTATAACACTACAAGCTTGGCACATCTGTATTTTGGGAGTTTCTCACATTCTTTGCAGATCCTATCAAGCTCTGTCAGGTTGGATGGGGAGCGTCGTTGCACAGTTATTTTCTCTCCAGAGATGTTCGATCGGGTTCAAGTCCAGGCTCTGACTGGGCCACTCAAGGACATTCAGAGACTTGTCCTGAAGCCACTCCTGCATTGCCTTGGCTGTGTGCTTGGCCTGTTGGAAGGTGAAACTTTGCCCTAGTCTGAGGTCCTGAGCGCTCTAGAGGATTTATCTGTACCCTTCTCCGTTCATCTTTCCCTCGATCCTGGCTAGTGTCCCAGTTCCTACCACTGAAAAACATCCCCACAGCATGATGCTGCCAGGTTTCGTCCAGACGTGACGCTAGGAATTCTGGCCAAAGAGTTCAATCTTGGTTTCATCAGACCAGAGAATCTTGTTTCTCATGGTCTGAGACTCCTTTAGGTGCCTTTTGGCAAACTCCAAGCGGGCTGTCATGTGCCTTCTACTGAGGAATGGCTTCCGTCTGGCCACTTTACCATAAAGGCCTGACTGGTGGAGTGCTGCAGAGATGGTTGTCCCTTTGAAAGGTTCTCCGATCTCCACAGAGGAACCCCGGAGCTCTGTAAGAGTGACCATCGGGTTCTTGTTCACATCCCTGATCAAGGCCCTTCTCCCCTGATTGCTCATTTTGGCAGGGTGACCAGCTCTAGGAAGAGTTTTGGTGGTTGCAAACTTCTTCCATTTAGGAATGATGGAGGCCACTGTGTTCTTGGGGACATAGCAGAGCAAGCAAACAAACAATATGAAGCTAACAAAAGTAGCAAGCATAGCCATAAAGCAGGCCTAGTTTGCGAAACAAAGGAAATGCACAAAAAAGGGCAAAAAGCCACCAAAAAAAAAGAATCCCATTGGATTTCATTACCAGGGTACTAACAAAATGAGCACAAGTAATAGTGAATTTCCATGGAGTCTGCTAGCTAAATATGCTAACGAGCACAAACAAAACTAAACGAAATGCAAAGACAGGCAATCCAGCCCCTAAAGTTATGTAGGTCAGGAGCAACCTAATTATATATTTTTGGTGAGTTTGGACATTTACAGGCGAATGTGAACGAGAGACATTGTGCAAATGATAAAAGTTTTGACACATGCTTGTCTGAAGGAAGAACAATACTGGCTCTGAAGCAGCATGTGTACACGCAGATGCTATTTTTGCTCAGCATCAGACACATTTTTGCACTTTCCTCAGTGTAGCCAGCCTACTTTGCTCCAGTAAAACATGGGAAATGCAGTCATGTCCACAAAAACACTACAGTGAATACTATAAAATACTACAGTCATGTAAGAAAAAACATTACAGTAAGTACTACATTCAACAAAAACATAACTGAATACTATAGTATTTAAATATAATAATACTTCCGTATTTAAACTATAGTATACTATAGTATTTTTTTTCATATAGGAAGCTTCAAAACGAGGCCAAATCAGGAAGTTCAGTCACTCTTTAAAGGCTGTTTAAGATAAATATAAACCAGATAGACCAAACAGCAAAACATACTACAAATACATACATACAGTATGTAGCGATTACTCTTGACTTGTACAATTATCGAAACCTGGATCTACACTTCAGAACCAATGATAAACATATTTCCTCTATATCTTGTCTGTCTATAGTAGTCAGTCAGGGTGGGAGTGTTATAGTTGTTGTGATCATGCTTGGCTGAATCTCCCCACGCAGAGCAAGCTGCTGCCGGATTGTCATGGTGTGCTGCTGGGTTGTCATGGAGATGCCTCGGTAATGACTTCCACTGGGACGGCAGGTGAAGGAAGTGATCTTTACACTGGACGTATCTCAATGGTCTAACGTGGCCTCCTCTCCTTTATCTCAATAGTCTCACAAGGCCACCTCCTCTCATCTCAGGTATCTCAAGGAAAGGATATGAGGTGTGGACTTAAGACTATTGAGATGCACCCAGAAAGTCAGACACAGAAACCTCTGTCCACCAACGGAAATACAGCACCTACTGTCCTCTCAACCAATGGAAAAGCAAGAAAAGACAGACATAATACAGACACTGTTCTCTGACAGGGAGACAGCATGGACAGTGAACCCTCCTGTCATTGTAAAACCCCAGTTACTGATCACAAATAATTTACACCAAGGATGGGAGGCAGTTGGGAATACACAATCAGATAGTGATGTTTGTTCATCACATACAGTATACATCTACCCCAGTGGTGTGTGTGTGTGTGTGTGTGTGTGTGTGTGTGTGTGTGTGTGTGTGTGTGTGTGTGTGTGTGTGTGTGTGTGTGTGTGTGTGTGTGTGTGTGTGTGTGTGTGTGTGTGTGTGTGTGTGTGTGTGTGTTTGTGAATGTATATTTGACAGTGGCCTTGGGGATAGAAATCCTCACACTGGTGCCCATTGATTAAGCACAAACACTCATATATACAACAATGAACAAGCTGTCCAATACTCTGTCACACACACACACACACACACACGCAAGCACACACACGCAAACACACACACACACACACACACAGGATCTCTGAAGTCAGCTTAGCTCTGCTCAGTGTGTGTTATAGAGCAGGTTGACAAGGCTGGAAAACCTTCAGCATCACACACACACAGGGATGACATCTGTGGGGTGACAGAAGTGGTTTGTCCTCCACTGTCTGACAGGAACAAACACTAGGTTGTGTCAGACTGGGGTTGAAGATCAACACTGAAGGGTGAACACAACAGCATTTCTCAGACAGTACTACCAAGACACTATCATTTACATTTACATTTAAGTCATTTAGCAGACGCTCTTATCCAGAGCGACTTACAAATTGGTGAATTCACCTTCTGACATCCAGTGGAACAGCCACTTTACAATAGTGCATCTAAATCATTAAGGGGGGGTGGTGAGAAGGATTACTTATCCTATCCTAGGTATTCCTTGAAGAGGTGGGGTTTCAGGTGTCTCCGGAAGGTGGTGATTGAACACACACAGTCATGTAGTGATAGATAGTGTTGTTGGAAGATCTGTCATGTTCTAGCCTCACTACACTCCACTCCACTGGCAATGGCATTTCTATTGACAAAAACATGTAATTTCATCACGGCAGGTAAAGGGTATGAACTGTGGAGTACAATTCATCTTTACTGGAGTGATATTATTAATATTTGGTTATTGCGTGTTCTTTCTGGTGGCTTACATGCGGACCACACCGCTCGCGTTAGGTGCGTGAGTGTTGCAAAATAAACTTACACATACAGTACATGTTATTCAATAATTTCATCAAAACTGCTTGCGAGCGTTTGCGTAGCCAGGTGCTAAAATAGAACTTGGTTGACACGCTGCAAGTCCCGCCTCTCCCATCATCTTATTGGTTTTTAGGAGTGTGGGTGATTGAAAGATGAAATGAGGTCAACACTCCAGTTCAGTTGGTGGTAGTAATGCACCTTAAAGTTGGTTGCCAACCGCCATATACAGTCGTGGCCAAAAGTTTTGAGATTGACACAAATATTAATTTTCAGAGTCTGCTGCCTCAGTTTGTATCATCCAATTTGCATTTACTCCAGAATGTCATGAAGAGTGATCAGATGAATTGCAATTAATTGCAGTCCCTCTTTGCCATGCAAATGAACGGAATCCTCAAAAAACATTTCCACTGCATTTCAGACCTGCCACAAAAGGACCAGCTGACATCATGTCAGTGATTCTCTCGTTAACACAGCTGTGAGTGTTGACGAGGACAAGGCTGGAGATCACTCTGTCATGCTGATTGATTTCGAATAACAGACTGGAAGCTTCAAACTGAGGGTGGTGCTTGGAATCATTGTTCTTCCTCTGTCAGCCATGGTTACCTGCAAGGAAACACTTGCCGTCATCATTGCTTTGCACAAAAAGGGCTTCACAGGCAAGGATATTGCTGCCAGTAAGATTGCACCTAAATCAACTATTTATCGGATCATCAAGAACTTCAAGGAGAGCGGTTCAATTGTTGTGAAGGCGGCTTCAGGGCGGCGCCCAAGAAAGTCCAGCAAGCGCCCGGACCGTCTCCTAAAGTTGATTCATCTGCGGGATCAGGACACCACCAGTACAGAGCTTGCTCAGGAATGGCAGCAGGTAGGTGTGAGTGCATCTGCACGCACAGTGAGGCGAAGACTATTGGAGGATGGTCTAGTGTCAAGAAGGGCAGCGGGGACAGATTGATATTTTGCAAAAGGTACAAAGATTGGACTGTTGGGAACTGGGGTAAAGTCATTTTCTCTGATGAATCCCCTTTCAGATTGTTTGGGTAATCCAGAAAAAGCTTGTCCGGAAAAGACAAGGTGAGCGCTACCAATCAGTCCTGTGTCATGCCAACAGTAAAGCATCCTGAGACCATTCATGTGTGGGGTTGCTTCTCAGCAAAGGGAAAGGGCTCACTCACAATTTTGCCTAAGAACACAGCCATGAATAAAGAATGGTACCAACACATCCTCCGAGAGCAACTTATCCCAACCATCCAGGAACAGTTAGGTGACGAACAATGCCTTTTCCAGCATGATGGAGCACCTTGCCATAATGCAAAAGTGATAACTAAGTGGCTCGGGGAACAAAACATCGATATTTTGGGTCCATGGCCAGGAAACTCCCCAAACCTTAATCCCATTGAGAATTTGCGGTCAATCCTCAAGAGGCAGGTGGACAAACAAAACCCCACAAATTCTGACAAACTCCAAGCATTGATTATGCAAGAATGGGCTGCCATCAGTCAGGATGTGGCCCAGAAGTTAATTGACAGCATGCCAGGGCGGATTGCAGAAGTCTTGAAAAAGAAGGGTCAACACTGCAAATATTGACTCTTTGCATCAACTTCATGTAATTGTCAATAAAAGCCTTTGACACTTATAAAATGCTTGTAATTATACTTCAGTATTCCATAGTAACATCTGACAAAAAATATCTAAAGACACTGAAGCAGCAAAATTTGTGGAAATTAATATTTGTGTCATTCTCAAAACTTTTGGCCACGACTGTATAGTCCAAAGAAGAAGAAGACTGACGGAGGAGAGATTACTAGAAACTAACTAGGTGTACTTTTTTATCTGTGGATTAAGTCAAGGACCTTACGCATTTCAGGTAAAATAACAACCCAAAGTCTATATCCCTGGAAAAATGTATTAGCAACAGCAAGCTAGCTAGCTAAATTGAAATGAATGTTTCATGCGTTTCATGAGTTTGTTTTGATATTTCAAACTGTGTCCTGATCGCGTATGGTGTGGTTGGACAAAATCAACATGCTTGCGATGGAGCATGCGCGTGCTCGATCTGGTCAGCATATTACAATACAATCTGACTGTTGAAAACAGATGTAGTGCCAGCCTGAGTCATCTTTTATCTCCACAGAAAGGACTAATATTCTCTGTCCATTTCCACTCTCCACTGAGATAAAAATATTGGTGCTATTTCAGTACCTTCAATGTGTCTGCAGATACACTGTCTGTGTCAGTGTATCTGTCTATGAGCGTGTGTGTGTGTGGCCTTGGCTCAGATACCAAATCTGAAAGCTGTGTGTGTGTGAGACCAAAGAGCTATCTCTTAGACTCTATAGGCCCCTGAGCCATATCTTCTTCCCTTTGCCTCTCTGACTGCCTCTTTCCCATCTTCCCTGCCCCTCACCTTTCCTGCCTCCCTGTCACCTTTTTCCCAGCTTTCCAACACTCTGGGTTCATCTCTTCATCAACCTTCCCCCTTTCGATCTGGTACGATATCTCGTCACACCTTACCACTCATTTTCTGTCCCTTCTCTAACTCACCCTCCCTTCCTCCTCCTCTTCTCACCCTGAGCCATCTCAACCTCCCTCCCTCCCTCCCTCCTCTCACCCTGAGCCCTTTCTCCCTCAACTTCCATCTCTCCACCTCTCTCCCTGGCACAATATCTCCTCAGGCCTTACCACTTTTTCTTTCCTCTCCTTCTTTCCATTATCTACCTCCCCCTCTCTCCCTGGGCTGTCTTCTAGTTGTGTGACCTCAGAGAAATGCTCAAGAATTATCGGAGTGGGCTTTGGCTAAGTGTGCTCCAGTAGGCGGCTTTTAGCCTAGTGGTTAGAACGTTGGGCCAGTAACCGAAAGGTTGTTGGATCGAATCCCCGATCTGACAAGGTAAAGATCTGTAATTCTGCCCCTGAGCAAGGCATTTAACCCACTGTTCCCCGGGCACCAAAGATGCGGATGTCGATTATGGCAGCCCCCTGCATCACTCTGATTCAGATAGGTTAAATGCAGAAGACACATTTAAGTTGAAGGCATTCAGTTGTACAACTGACTAGGTATCCCCCTTTCCCTATTTGATGAGAGATCCACCCACTCGCTCAACTACCCCTGGTACACCCCAGTCACAACCACAACTGCTCTCTCTATCTCTCACCATCTCCTCAGCCCCCCCCCCTCCCACACACTCTCATGCTTGGCTGAAACCGGCAGGCACTCAGGGCTTGTATGCATGGATGCCTGTTTGTGTAAGACGCAGCGTGTAGAGCTAGGTTGTGGATAAATGACAGAAAGCTTAACAACGTAACAGTGAGAGGTGAAACACATACAGTCATTATAATATCTAATTAAAGCAGTAGACTAATGATCCTAGAGAGGAGTCATGTGGTCTGTCTGACTCACTGAGTTTAAAGAAGTATTAGCCAGAAAAGCTTATAATACTACTGTACCCTTATAATATTTTTTGTTACACGCTTTTATGTCATAGTTGTATCATTGTAATTGTACTAAGAGTTCATGTCAGATGAATGTCACAGGGTTGTCATGTGACTTATAAGCGAGGGAGGAGTGAGAGAATAGAGGGAGAGCAGAGAGAGAAACATAAATATGTGTTAACAAAAGAGCGAGAGAGAAAGACAACTCTGCACTAACAAAGGGAGGGCGAGCTGGAATGCTAATAGCCTAATTTCAACAGGACATTCAAGAGTGAAACGCACTGTATTAATATTCTGCCAGTTTCACTTTCTCCGCAGTATTAGACCTGAATAACATGAATAGTCAATGGATTATTACTGTCCATTATCATTTGGGGTCACATAGAAATGTCCTTGATTTTGAAAGAAAAGCACATTTTTTGTCCATTAAAATAACATCAGAAATACAGATCAGAAATACAGTGTAGACATTGTTAATGTTGTAAATGACTATGGAATGGAATACCTACATTGTACAGAGGCCCATTATCAGCAATTATCACTCCTGAGTTGCAATGGCACGTTGTGATAGCTAATCCAAGCAGAGTTGCAAAGAAAATGCCATATCTCAGACTGGCCAATAAAAAGAAAAGATTAAGATGGGCAAAATAACACAGACACTGGACAGAGGAACTCTGCCTAGAAGGCCAGCATCCCAGAGTCGCCTCTTCATTGTCGACATTGGGAATATTTAATGAAACTGCCAGATGAGGACTTGTGAGGAGACTGTTTCTCAAACTAGACACTCTAAGGTACTTGTCCTCTTGCTCAGTTGTGCAGTTATGCACCAGGGCATCCCACTCCTTTTTCTATTCTGGTTAGAGACCGTTTTCACTGTTCTGTGAAGGTACTAGTACACAACGTTGTACGAGATCTTCAGTTTCTTGGCAATTTCTCGCATGGAATAGCCTTAATTTCTCAGAACAAGAATAGACTGATGAGTTTCAGAAGAAAGTCCTTTGTTTCTGGCCATTTTGAGCCTGTGATCAAACCCACAAATGCTGATGCGCCAGATACTCAACTAGTCTAAAAAAAGGCCAGTTGTATTGCTTCTTTAGTCAGAACAACAGTTTTCAGCTGCGCTAACATAACTGCAAAGGGGTTCCTAATGATCAATTAGCATTTTAATTAGCCAACACAACGTGCCATTGGAACACAGGAGTGATGGTTGCTGATAATGTGCCTCTATAGATATTCCATAAAAAATCTGCCCTTTCCAACTACAATAGTCATTTACAACATTAACAATGTCTACACTCTAGGTTGTAACTGCCAGGTCGCACTTGTAGGTCGCAGTTGTAAATGAGAACTTGTTCTCAACTGGCCTACCTGGTTAAATAAAGGTGAAATAAATAAAAAAATCTGATCAATTTGATGTTATTTTAATGGACAATTTTTTTTTTTTTTTTTTCAAAAACAAGGACATTTCTAAATGACCCCAAACTTTTGAACGGTAGTGTGGGTGTGTGTATATATACACTGCTCAAAAAAATAAAGGGAACACTTAAACAACACAATGTAACTCCAAGTCAATCACACTTCTGTGAAATCAAACTGTCCACTTAGGAAGCAACACTGACTGACAAATTTCACATGCTGTTGTGCAAATGGAATAGACAACAGGTGGAAATTATAGGCAATTAGCAAGACACCCCCAATAAAGGAGTGGTCCTGCAGGTGGGGACCACAGACCACTTATCAGTTCCTATGCTTCCTGGCTGATGTTCTGGTCACTTTTGAATGCTGGCTGTGCTTTCACTCTAGTGGTAGCATGAGACGGAGTCTACAACCCACACAAGTGGCTCAGGTAAGTGCAGCTCATTCAGGATGGCACATCAATGCGAGCTGTGACAAGAAGGTTTGCTGTGTCTGTCAGCGTAGTGTCCAGAGCATGGAGGCGCTACCAGGAGACAGGCCAGTACATCAGGAGATGTGGAGGAGGCCGTAGGAGGGCAACAACCCAGCAGCAGGACCGCTACCTCCGCCTTTGTGCAAGGAGGAGCACTACAAGAGCCCTGCAAAATGACCTCTAGCAGGCCACAAATGTGCATGTGTCTGCTCAAACGGTCAGAAACAGACTCCATGAGGGTGGTATGAGGGCCCGACGTTCACATGTGGGGGTTGTGCTTACAGCCCAACACCGTGCAGGACGTTTGGCATTTGCCAGAGAACACCAAGATTGGCAAATTCGCCACTGGCACCCTGTGCTCTTCACAGATAAAAGCAGGTTCACACTGAGCACATGTGACAGACGTGACAGTCTGGAGACGCCGTGGAGAACGTTCTGCTGCCTGCAACATCCTCCAACATGACTGGTTTGGCGGTGGGTCAGTCATGGTGTGGGGTGTCATTTCTTTGGGGGGCCGCACAGCCCTCCATGTGCTCGCCAGAGGTAGCCTGACTGCCATTAGGTACCGAGATGAGATCCTCAGACCCCTTGTGAGACCATATGCTGGTGCGGTTGTTCCTCCTAATACAAGACAATGCTAGACCTCATGTGGCTGGAGTGTGTCAGCAGTTCCTGCAAGAGGAAGGCATTGATGCTATCGACTGGCCCGCCCGTTCCCCAGACCTGAATCCAATTGAGCACATCTGGGACATCATGTCTCGCTCCATCCACCAACGCCACGTTGCACCACAGACTGTCCAGGAGTTGGCAGATGCTTTAGTCCAGGTCTGGGAGGAGATCCCTCAGGAGACCATCCGCCACCTCATCAGGAGCATGCCCAGGTGTTGTAGGGAGGTCATACAGGCATGTGGAGGCCACACACACTACTGAGCCTCATTTCGACTTGTTTTAAGGACATTACATCAAAGTTGGATCAGCCTGTAGTGTGGTTTTCCACTTTAATTTTGAGTGTGACTCCAAATCCAGACCTCCATGGGTTGATAAATTTGATTTCCATTGATAATTTTTGTGTGATTTTGTTGTCAGCACATTCAACTATGTAAAGAAAAAAGTATTTAATAAGAATATTTCATTCATTCAGATCTAGGATGTGTTATTTTAGTGTTCCCTTTATTGTTTTGAGCAGTGTATATATACATATATAAAATCACACACACACAGGCGCACACACACACACAGGAGCACACACACACACACACACACACACACACACACACACACACACACACACACACACACACACACACACACACACACACACACACACACACACACACACACACACACAACACACACACACACACAATCCTGTCCATTATCAACACACAAACTTCGTACAGCAATTGTGACGCGGGTCCAAAGTTTGTAGATCCCAAACTCCTCAAATTCCGATTAACAGCTTCATACAAAGAAATCCAGATTGGCAGATCATTTTCCAAATTTAACATAAATTCCCACATAGAGGACTACCCGCTGACTGATAACATTAATATGCAGGAGCTAACTCTAAGGTTTAGTCCGCATTAAATATTCCCTTTCACTGTAATAGTTCTAGTGACACAGTAGTACACCACATTATATATGTAGCAGGGTGCAATTTGGGACAAAGCCTATGATTCATAACGATAATCTACAGTAATCTATTAATATAATCTAATAGCAAACCAAGCAGAGGCCAGAAATAGACACAAAGCCATATGGCGCACTACTCCATCCCTCTATTCTTCTATCATCCCTCTTTTTCCATCCATCCATCCAGCCCAGACATGGGTTCAAATCAGGGGAGAATGACTGCTCCCTTTCATTGAAGCCACGGAAGTTCAAGGCCAACCGCGGTACTGCAGGCATTGTTAGAAGAAAACAGGATCCCCGTTACAGTAAATAGAAAAATAGTGATCTTTGTGGTCAATATTTGTGTAAATAAAATGTAAAAAATCGAAAGCAAACATGGGAGCAATAATTGCTTATACTACACCAGATGTATGTCCTTGAACAGATTATTTCAAAATTGCACAAAGTTCTAAGGACAATTTAGTTGCTAATCGATCCTGGGCTGTATCACAACTGGCCGTGATCGGGAGTCCCATAGGGCGGCGCACAATTGGCCCAGCATCGTCCGGGTTAGGGGAGGGTTTGGCCGGGGTAGGCTGTCATTGTAAAATAAGAATTTGGTTAAATAAAGGCGCACACAAAATAACGCCAGCCTGCAGTACCCCGGTCAGCCTTGAGTTACTCATTGAGAGAAGGCAGCACTGAGCTAGCCTGCAACGTCTCTTCCTGGTTTAGCTCAAACTGCGCATTTTATGTCTCCATGGGCAGTCATTTTAACTGATTTAATTTGGCTTCCAATGCACTATTGAATCTTCACATTGGAATTAAAGGTGTCACATGATCAATTGCTTCGTCCATTCATATCATTGGTTCAAATAGGCTGGCTCAAGCAAACATTCAGGATGTTTGAAAGAGAACAATTACTACTTGAACCCAGTTCTGATGCACAGAAGAGAGGTTATGTGTAGGTTATACAGGCCATATGTTTTCCGTCTACCCAATTATGCTGATATGCTATTGATATTACAACACAGCAGAGTAATAGGCCAGTAGGATGTACTGTAAAGACATAGCTTCATGCCTTCACTACCTTCGCTTGCCTTGTCTCTTCAATATAACCTCTATTTTGACAAGGGGCATTTTGTTCCAACTGAGAATATGGCGGCCAATTACTAAAAAGCCCTTGAGCTCAAAGCTTTTTTCTTTCTTTCAAATGTATGCCTAACCTAAAATGTATTTAAAGATACTTCATTGGATTATATCTTTGTGGTAGTTGTGCAATTACTCAATATTCCCACACACAGTTGGGAATGTTTGAAGATACCAGTCTAGATCCCAGACAGACAGTTGTAGCTCTAAGACTGTCCCAGATATTGATGTTGATAGATTACTATGTAGGTCGTAGCTGCTCCCTAGGTGGTCATTAACTCACCTACATCCAGTCAAGGGCACCTTAGTTGTGCCAAGTTTCGATACCTACAGTACTGTATGTGTGTAGCTCCTGTGTGTATCTACACTGGTGTGGTCAGGGCATCCGGCTGAAATAAGGAAAGCACGAGTGAGGAGTGCCAGGTGAGGGTGAAGCAAAGCTATGGGTAGAGAAACCATTTTAAATATCTTTGGTCCATCTTAAATGATCTGGTTCTTCCCTGCACACTACACAACTCACCTTCATGTCCTCACAAAATACAGTGACACACACACACTCCCAAAGAACTCTTGAGCAGTAGCTTGAGAAACACTGATAAACAGCTAAAAAATATCACCATTAACAACACAGACTAATAGAATGGATTCTCTCTTATGCGTATATACAGTGTGTGTGTATGTATGTATGTATGTGTGTGTGTGTGTGTGTGTGTGTGTGTGTGTGTGTGTGTGTGTGTGTGTGTGTGTGTGTGTGTGTGTGTGTGTGTGTGTGTGTGTGTGTGTGTGTGTGTGTGTGTGTGTGTGTGTGTGTGTGTGTGTGTGTGTGTGTGTGTGTCAAATCAAATCAAATCAAATTTTATTTGTGTGTGTGTGTGTGTGTGTGTGTGTGTGTGTGTGTGTGTGTGTGTGTGTGTGTGTGTGTGTGTGTGTGTGTGTGTGTGTGTGTGTGTGTGTGTGTGTGTGTGTTCACCTGTGAGGATGTCTCATTGCTCCTGAATGATTCTCCCACATACTGACAGCTCATTAGGAGAGAGTGGGAGGTAGCAAGCGAGAGAGAGAAAAAAGAAAGAAAGACAAAAAGTGAAAAGGGAATCCAGAGGCCTCTGAGACACAGTCCATATATCTAAGATTGAGAAAAAGACTAACATTTTCCCTCATAACCTATGTCTGCATGACGTCAATTGAATAAACAAAAAACATACTTTAATTTGACTGTATTCTGAATCGTGACACTCGAAAACACCATTGTACACATAGTGCAGCATGACAGTGTGATTCTAGCCTCAACAACAAAGCTTCAGTCCCCCTGCTTCACATTCAGTGTGATTTGAGGCAGACAGGAGATGAAAATGTCTTGAACAGTGAATACCAGCAGCAGCAGACCAGCAGACTATAATGGATAGACCATGTTGTATTGTGAAGTGGTCCTGTGAGATCTCGAATGTGTCCCAAATGGCACCCTATTTTCTATATACAGTAAGTAGTGCAATACCTTTTACCAGAGCCTATGACACTCATCTTGTGAACTCCATCCCTGCGTTCTCACTGTGTGACTTTAGGCACTCAAGTATCTACATCAATCACACCAACCAGACATATGACCTCTTATACCCTGTAGCCTGACAGCTCTTCACAAAAATATATCTACAACACACACACACACACACACACACACACACACACACACACACACTCACACAGCACAAGCTCTTTTCTCAGCATAAGAGATGAAAACTGTGAAGAGGCAGAGAGCGTTTACTAGCTGCTGATACAGTCTAGTGTTGTCAATACAGAATACAGAAACATAATTCTTTGGTAAATAAAACAGAATAGCTGGTGTTAGAACTACTACAATGCTGCCTAACCTTTCCCGCCTCTGTCATTGTTAAGCCGTATCAAGTCACAGAACTCCTCTAGAGAGCGATTCATATTGAAAGGAAGCTCAATGACATTCCTTCTAACCCAGGATAGGACAGGGCAGCAAAGGAAATAAGCAGCAGCAAAGAGTTGAGAGAGGAAGAGCAGAAGGGGAACGTTTCAATATTGCAAGGTGTGCACCGGAATCCCCGACATCATTATGTGGACACGGTGTGGCAAGCCCATGCATTGACAAACAGTCAGGGAGGAAGGGAGAGTCCCTTGTAGGGGTATAAATCAGAAGGAAAACATGCTGGTGATACACACACCTTCACACACACTGTACCCCCAGGATTAGCCTCTGTTGGATTCTAGCTTGAAATATACTTATTTGTGTTACCATACTAGAACTTATTGATTACTTTACATGTATAATGAATGTACATGTTTGGGTCAATGGAAAGTAAGATAGGAACTAGGTGTATGGAAAGTTACTGAGTGAGAGAGGGGGAGTGCAGAAAGTTTACATTCTGTCACAGACATAGGCCCCGCCCACTATGTACTTTGCCTCCGGCCACAAATACATTTGCACATAGATCCTTCCTGCTTACCCATAACACGTTAATCACTACTGCTAGGCCACTTACTAAAACATGCTCAAATCAATTGGTCAGTTTCCAACGCCCGCCCTGTATCCTGTCAGCTCCCCTGGACCCTAAACAGACACCACAGGAGCAGATGAGAGCATTTACCGCAAAATGTATAATGTAAACAAAGAGACAGCCACCACAATATGCAGCACTGAGGGGGTCGTTCCACCTCAAAAAGCACAAGAAAGAGGTTCTGTAAGAAACAGAAACAATTTGCATTCCTGCAACATTATTTGGTTGAAATATAATATGATCTCTGAGAAATTAAGCTAATTGATTGCACCCAAATTGACAATATTAATTTAATTGATAATTTATAGATTAATATACAGTCGTGGCCCAAATAATTGGCACCTGTCATGTTCTGACCATCATTCGTGTGTGTTTGCCTTGTTTTAGTGTTGGTCAGGACGTGAGCTGGGTGGGCATTCTATGTTGTGTGTCTGGTTTGTCTATTTCTATGTTTGGCCTGATATGGTTCTCAATCAGAGGCAGGTGTTAGTCATTGTCTCTGATTGGGAACCATAATTAGGTAGCCTATTTTGTGTTGGGTTTTGTGGGTGATTGTTCCTGTCTCTGTGTTTGTTGCACAAGATAGGCGCAGTCACTTTGGTTTTTCTTTTTACTTGTTTTGGAAGAGAAGAGAACGAGCGCCATTCTCCTTGCGGAGATGGTGCTAAATACATCAACACGGTCGGTCCCTGGGATTGGGCTGGCCAACACGATTCGGTTTGCTTGGAAGGAAAAGGAGTTGGAGCCTTTAGGACGGGAATCTTTTGGAAGGATAATATTGATGGGGATTCTAAAGCTGACGGTGAAGGACGTGTTTTGTTTCCAAGGCAACTCGTTGGAGGGAGCATACGACGTGGCACTATATACAGAGGAAAAACACGATGATATCCTGAGAAGGGCAAGAGCAGTGGGAGGTGAGAGGCCGATGTGCCACTATGAAATAACAAGCCTGGCGAAGAATAACTTTAGGGTTGTAACTGTCAACATTTACAACCCTTACGTTAAGGACGATGAGGTGAGGGCTTTTCTGGGGAGATACATGGATAACGTCTCCTCAGCAAGGCACCTCAAAAACCTTGGGTTTTGGAATGGGAGGAGAGGCTTCCAGGCCCTCCTCAGAGAGGACCCAAAGGGACATGGTGGCTACCTCCATCCTCCTGCTATGTTCTCCCTAAGGGCTGACAGGGGGACGTTGTTTTATGCACGTCAGCCCCCATTTTGCAGGCGCTGTATGGCCTACGGTCACATATTCGCCTCGTGGAGTACAAGAAAATGCAGATTTTGTGCATCTGAGGATCACGAGGCGAGGGATTGTGACAAGCCTAAGACGTGCCATGGGTGTGGCTCCTCAGCACACCTGTGGCGGGGGTGCCCGGCCCGTCAGAGGTCATATGCGTCTGCGGCTGGGGGGGGGAGCAGGAGCGGGGGATGGGGAAGAAGAGGAGGGGAAGGAAGCACGCCTCATGACCAGAGTACAGGTCCAGAGGGGAAGGCCACAAGGAAGGAAGAGGAGCAAGAAGCGGCGGATGGAAGAGAGAAGGAAACGGAAGGCACGGGAGTAGGAGACCCAGGAAAAGCGGCGGAAGAAGGCAACCGAGTGGAGGAGCATGAGAGAGAAGAAAGCGAGGGAGGATTGGTGGAGAAGGAGATGGTGGAAGAGCAAGTGGACTGGGGGGAAAGTGCCCTGGTGGAAGAGATGAGGGGTATGGTGGAGGAGCTGGCGGGGGGAGGGTGGTATCTCTCCACTGCCGCCATCACCAAAGAAGAGAATGAAGAGGAGGGTGCGATTGGCCGACAGTGAGGGGAGGGGATGGCCAAGAGAGTGATGGGGGTGGGAGAAACCTCTGGGTTGCTGCTGGTTTCCCCAGGCCCTCAACTTCTGTTGGGTGGGGACACACCTAACAAGACTCAGGACTGGGTACAGGAGGAGGTGGGGAGTTTTTTGTTTGGGGACTCAGCCTCCCCAATTTTTTTCCAAACCAGCTGCAACACTGGGGAGGGGGAGGATTGTGGGGGTAGACCCAGGGTGCAGGGCACCCCGGAGCCAAACACTATTCCTGCATCCTGGGATGGTGTGATGGAGGAAGAGGGGGGATGTCGGGATTACGGATGGTGTTCTCACCGGTAGATATGGAGCAGGGGAGCATCGGGTGAGTCTCCTGTTTTTTTTTTCTGTCTGGGTTTAGAATTTGAGTGTATTACATGTTTTTATTTTTTCATGGAGTCTAATTTTACTTTTGTTAGTTTAAATGTAAGGGGTTTAAGGGATTTTGTTAAGAGGAGGGCGGTTTTTAATTATTTGGAGGGTGTGGGGTTTGATTTTTGTTTTTTACAGGAGGTTCACCTGAGGGATGGAGGGGATGTTAGTAGGTTTAAGAGGGAGTGGGCCAAGGGGGAGTCGGTTTGGGGTGTTGGGGGGGTGCACTCATCGGGGGTAGGGATTTTGTGTGGGCACAGGGAGGTAAAAGTGGAGGATTCTTTTGTGGTAATGCAGGGGAGGGTTATAGGGGTGGATGTCACGATAAGGGATTGTAAATTTAGATTAGTGGTGGTGTATGGGCCACAGGTGGTGGCAGACAGGAGGGAGATGGTGGACTGTCTGACGCCCCTGTGTGTCACAAATAGGAAATTAGTGATAGGGGGGATTTTAATACAGATTTAGGAAGAGGGGGGGATAGCAGTGCAGGCGCCATTGCCAGGCTAATGGCTTGCCATGGTCTGGTAGATGGTGGTCTGCACACTACTCCGAAAATGGACGGTCATACATGGTGCAACTCCAGGGGGGGTTGAGTGGAGGCTCGACTATATTTTTGTACCCAGGTCTTTGGGTAAGTTGTCTGGGCGGCTGTTGCCTGTTTTCTTTTCGGATCACGACGGGGTGCTCCTGCAGGTGGGGTCACCAGTCTGCCTCTTTGGTAGGGGGTACTGGAAGCTAGATCGGGATGTGCTGGAGGAGAAGGCTTTTGTTGACGGGTTTTATGGTTTCTTTTGGAGGCTTGAGGGCCTCCGGTCCATGTGCGAGGGGGTGTTAGAGTGGTGGGAATTAGTTAAGGTGAGGATTAGGGCTTTTATAATAGGGTATTGCAAGAGGAAAAAAAGGGAGGAGAGGAGGGAGGTGGATCGTATCCAAAGGTTAATTGAACTCGAATACGAGGCAGGCAACCTCGGCGGGTCGTTTGACTGGGAGAGATCCGCAACCCTAAAGGCGCAGCTCAGGGAGTTGCAGGAGCGGAAGGCTCGAGCTTTCCTGGAGCGTGCGCATAGTGGCTTTCTAGACCATAATGAGACTTGTTCTGCTATGTTCTTTAAGTTGGTTAGGGCAAGACAGAGTAGGAAGGTAATGCATGGTGTTAAGGAAGAAAATGGTAGTATAGTTAGAGAACCAGAGGATATGGTCAGGGTGACAACTGATCATTTCCAAGGTTTATTTAAGGAAAGGGAAATAGATGTAGAGCAGGGAAATGTGTTTTTAGAACACTTGTCCAGGAGGTTGCCGGAGGACATTAGAGAAGTGATGGAGGCCCAGATCTCACTAGAAGAGGTTGAGAGCGCTCTTAGGAGGATGGGAAAAGGGAAGGTGCCTGGGATGGATGGGTTGCCGGCTGAGTTTTATCTCAAGTTTTGGGGTATACTTGGACCAGTGGTCCTCAAAGTCTTGAAGGCCATCCTTGAGACGGGGTCCCGGGGGATCAATGGCTGTTGGTGTGCTGTCACTTTTATATAAGAAGGGGAAGTAACAGACCTTGGCAACTGGCGGCCGTTGACCATGCTGTGTGTAGATTACAAGCTACTTGCAAAGGTTTTAGCAGACCGGTTGCGCACAGCCCTTCCCTACGTCGTTCATGAGGATCAGACGTGCGCGGTAGAGGGCCGCTCTATTAGATGGAACCTACAGTTAATCAGGGACTCCATCGCTTGGGTTGAAGATAGAGGACTGCCTTTTATGGTAGCAGCGCTAGATCAGGCGGAAGCCTTCGATCGCGTGAATAGATCCTTTTTATTCAGAGTGTTAGGTCGATTAGGATTTGGGGAGAAGTTTATAGGATGGATTCGTACATTATATGTCGGAGCGGGGTGTCGAGTTAGTGTAAATAGTCACTTGGGTGATGTTTTTGACCTCTCGTCTGGGGTCAGACAGGGGTGCCCACTCTCGGCTCTCCTCTTCGTTCTGTACATGGAGCCTCTGGGAGCTGCCATTAGGGCAGACACAGGGGTGGAAGGCTTGTTGATCCCTGGAAGTGGTGGGCTGCGTGTTAAGATGACGCAGTACGCCGACGACACTTCCTTGCTGCTGTGCAAGGACTCGTGCCTGACAAGGTCCCTTGCCATCTTTGGGGATTTCACCCGAGCGTCGGGATCGGTTCTGAACCATGCAAAGTCTTCCGTCAAGTTTTTCGGAAGATGGCGCGGTAGAACGGATGTGCCCGGAGGGGTTATCTCTCTGTGAGGGGGCCCTGAGGATTCTCGGGGTCCTTTTTGAGACCTCCAGCTCAGCGGCGCTAAATTGGAACATGCGTATCGCAGTGGTACAGAGGAAGCTAGCAATGTGGAAGGCTAGGTATTTGTCTTTTATGGGCAAAGTCCTGGTCCTAAAGGTGGATTTGTTGCCATCTCTATTGTATTTGGCGTACATCTACCCATTGCCGGCTTGTCTGAGGAGGCCTCTAGTGAGGCTTGTGTTTCAGTTCATGTGGAGTGGCAGGTGCGAGTGGGTCGCCAGGGCACGCATGCTCTGTCCCATCGGGGAGGGAGGTAGGGGGGTACCACATTTCCCCCTCAAGCTGGACGCAATTTTTGTTTCTTTCTTGTTAACGGAGCTTGCTCATCCAGTGATACCTCCTGCGGGTGTTCTTCTCGTATCAGGCGAGAAGCGTAATGGTGTGGTCTAACACGGGTCCTCGGGCGGAACAGCTGCCGTGGCACTTTGGTCATGCGGCCAAGTGGCTGCATGCGCACCCTGAGGTTGAAGTTGCCCGAGTAGGTTGAGATCACAGGCACCTGTATGAGGAGGGCAGAAAGGCAGGGAGTCCGGCGCCTGTAGTGGGCATCTCGGAAGTGGTCTGGGAGGGAGTGCAGGTGCGGGGTCTGGACAACAGGCTCAAGGACCTGAATTGGTTGAGCCTCCATAAGTGCTTGCCGGTACGTTCCATCATGTACCGGTATAGTTTGGTGCAATCCCCCACCTGTCCAAGATCCTCTTGTGGCAGGGAGGAGACTGTGCACCATGTCTTTTGGGACTGTGCCTTTGCCGGAGTAGTATGGGCTAGGGCACGGGTGTTGTTAGGTTTGGTAAGGGGGGATTTTGTATTGACGTGGGCCAGGTTAGAGAGAGGTGTAGGGAGAGCGAGAGGGACGGATAGGGACAGGTTTCTGCTCTGGCTTCTCATGAGTCTCTTTAAACGGGGGCTGTGGGAAGCCAGGCAGAACATGGTGAAGACAGGGAGAGATTGGGGGGTGGAAGAGATAGTGAGGAGGGTGGAAGGAGATTTGAGGGGGAGGATGAAGAGGGAGGAGAGGAAGTGGGGGCAGCATGCTGCTCGGGACAGGTGGAAGGGGGGTTTAGGGCTGGGTGTCATTTAGATTTGTAAGGGGATAGATTAGGGACGGGGAGATAGGGAAAGGTAGTTTGTAGGGTGACGGGGAGGGAAGATGCTCCCCTGAGGTTTTGTTTGGGGTTTTTGTTTAGTTAAATTAAAATACCATTATTGGAGTATGTATGAAAATGATGAGTTGTAAAGAATGAATGGTATTGAAGGTAATAAATTATTTTTTATTAAAAAAAAAAAAAGATAGGACTGTTTCGGTTTTTTCACGTTTCTTGTTTTGTAGA
The DNA here is from genome assembly GCF_036934945.1 of Oncorhynchus masou masou. Classification (NCBI taxonomy): domain Eukaryota; kingdom Metazoa; phylum Chordata; class Actinopteri; order Salmoniformes; family Salmonidae; genus Oncorhynchus; species Oncorhynchus masou. The sequence goes on from NC_088212.1 coordinate 48,016,296, forward strand.
TTGTCGTATTTTCATCTTTATTAAAGATGTACAAAACTAACCACGCTGCATCTTGGTCCGCCTCTCTTTCACCAGAAGAAAACCGTTACAGCACCCTTGCACTTTTTTAAAATAATGCACCATTTCTTCCAGAAAACTGTTGAAATTAAAACTTATTTTGGTATCCACATATGTATGTCTTTGGTGTGAAGTTGAACAAATATATATATAAAAAAATGAATAATTTACTAAATCTTAGCTAATTCCACAAAGAAATCCTAAAATGGCTCAGACAATATTATTGGCACCTTCTAGAAGTAGCTAGAAATAATTAGATTTCAAGTAGGTGATTCTCATTTACTTTGGAATTGAACTCACCTGTGGTGAGTTGAAGCTGCCTTCGGTAGAAAAATCACACATTCAACCAGTTAGAATAGAGAAAAGGACTTGTGTCACTGTGTGTACCACACTGAGCATGGACAAAAAAAAAGAAAGCCAAAGAATTATCTGAGGAGGTCAGACACAAGATTGTAAACAAGCATGGACAATCTCAAGGCTACAAATCTCCAGAGACCTTGATGTTCCTGTTTCCACCATATGTAATGTTATCAAGAAGTTTAAGGCCCATGCCACTGTAGCAAACCTCACTGAACTTGGCCAGCAAGAGAGAAATTGATGGAAGATTGCAGTGAAGGATTGTTCGAATGGTGGATAAAGCACCTCGGTCAACTGCCAAACAGATTCAAGCTGACCTTCAGACACAAGGTGTGACAGTTTCAACTCGCACCATCCATCGTCAACTCAATGAAAAAGGGTTATGGTAGAAGACCCAGGAGGACCCTACTGCTGAGAGAAAGACATAAGAAAGCCCGACTGCAATTTGCCAAAACACACCTGAACATGCCCAAATCCTTCTGGGAGAATGTCCTGTGGACAGATGAGACCAAATTGGAGTTTTTTGGTAAAGCACACCATCTCTATGATTACAGAAAACAAAATGAAGGTTTCAAAGAAAGTAACACCTTCCCCACAGTCACATGGAGGAGGCTCAGTGATGTTTTGTGGTTGCTTTGCTGCCTCTGGCACTGGGTGCCTTGAAGGTGTGCATGGCGTCATGAAATCAGGTAAATACCAAGGCATTTTGGAGCACAATGTCAGACCCAGTGACAGAAAACTGGGTCTCCGTCGAAGGTCATGGGTCTTCCAGCAGAACAATGACACCAAACACACTTCAAAAAGCACCCAGGAATGTTTCAAGACAAAACACTGGACTGTTCTGAAGTGGCCAGCAATGAGTCCAGATCTAAATCCCATTGAAAACTTGTGGACAGATCTGAAAACAGCAGTTAGGAGAAGGCACCCTTCTAATCTGGGAGAAATTGAGGATTTTGCACAAAAGGAGTGGGCTAAACTGTCAGTACAGAGGTGCAGCAAGTTCATCGATGGTTAAAGGAAGGACTAGATTGCAGTTATTTTGACCATAGGCTGTGCTCCCAAACTTTTACTTTTACTTCACTACATTACTAAAGAAAATTATGTACTTTTTACTACATACATTTCCCTGACACCCAAAAGTACTCGTTACATTTTGAATTCTTAGCAGGACAGGAAAATTATGCTGTCTGGTTTGCTTTATATAAGGAATTAGCAATTATTTATACTATTATTTTTGATACTTAAGTATATTTTAGCAATTATATTTACTTTTGATAGTTAAGTATAATTAAAACCAAATAGTTTGACTATTCAAGTATGACAATTTGTCACGACTTCTACCGAAGTCGTTGCCTCTCCTTGTTTGGGCGGTGCTCGGCGTTCGACGTCACCGGTCTTCTAGCCATCATTGATCCATTTTTCATTTTCCATTTTTCATGAGTTTTGTCTTGTCTTCCCATACACCTGTTTTCAATCCCATTCATTACCTGTTGTGTATTTAACCCTCTGTTTCCCTTCATGTCTTTGTCAGAGATTGTTTTATTGTCAGTGTAGTTTTATGTTGTATAGGTGCATTCGAGGCTTCTTTTTACAGTCTATGGCTCGAGGAAACTGTGCACACATGGTGATCTGAGCTATCTGATCTGCCAGCTGTAGGCCTATAGATGCACTTGATTTGCTCTCTGGAGTTCTACCTTCAGACACATGAAATGGTTCAAAATGGAAACACTTTACCCTCCCCGCCCTAGGGCTGCTGAATCAAGTCCACTTATCGCAAACAGTGCGTAGCGAATACAAAAATAGGAACCCGAGGTTTTATCGTTTAATTATTATTTTTTTAAAGAAATGTTTGGTGATTACTAGACTAGGAATGAGACTAGGAATGCCTTTATAGATCAGGTGACTACTGCTGTATGGTGTTTTGCAATGGTAATGGTATTGGGTTGGGTTTAATGGCAAATGTAACACAACATATAGAGATGTTTTCTAGTAAGGTTTATAATTGTATTATTAGGGTTGTCCTAAAATATTTGAGTTTCATATGAGAATTGCGCCATAGGGAAAGCCCCTCTCAGAGAGCTGCCACTTGTTTGACTATTCAAGGGGAGTTTGGTTGAAGCATTAGGTTGCTCAGAGAATTACAAACTGAATTGCTTTCATGGAGCACTGGCTTGACTTTTGAGGATGATTACAATTTATTTTCATCATGAGAAAAAGCTATTGGTTTTCAAACCAAAGTTGCAAATAAAATGTTGATAAACACAAGAGACCCACAAAAAGGATAAAATGTTGTGGTAGTAGCAGGAACAGTTTACACATTCATTTATGGGGGAAATTCAAGTGACTTCAATTTATCTGAACAGGAAGGGAAAGAAACACCTATTGTACATAGTATAAATAATCAATACTCTAAGGCGCAGCTTCATACTACTTGTCAAACATAGGGAAAATATACTGTATACTGGCCATTAGGGTGGGCTTGGTGTGGGGTTTGGGGCGTCCGTGGATGGCTTTTGACCATTTATTTGGATTCCTCACGTCTTAATCATTTATTGAATATTATATGAATCCAAATGGTCTTAAAACAAAATAATATTGAATAATATTGCAGGAATACTAATCTTATCTGATTCTATCTACAGAAACAATTTCAGAACAATCTGGATGTCATGGCTTGCTGAAATGACGTGGACCAACCCTGAGAGAAAGATTAAATGTGTCTACATAGAGAGAGAACCAGCTTCATGAGGTAGTCACCTGGAATGCATTTCAATGTTTTTTTTAAATATATTTAACCTTATTTAACTAGGCAAGTCAGTTAAGAACTTATTCTTATTTAAAATGACGGCCTACCCCGGTTAAACCCTCCCCTAACTCAAACGACGCTGGACCAATTGTGCGCCGCCCGATGGGACTGCCGATCACGGCCGGTTGTGATACAGCCCGGGATCGAGCCAGGGTCTGTAGTGATGCCTCTAGCACTGCGATGTGGTGCCTTAGACTGCTTCTCACTCAGGTGGGCCTTGTTAAAAGCTAATGAGTGGAATGTATTGCCTTCTTAATGCGTTTGAGCCAATCAGTTGTGTTGTGACAAGATAGTGGTGGTATACAGAAGATAGCTCTTTGGTAAATGACCAATTCCATATTATGGCAGGAACAGCTCAAATAAGCAAAGAAAAAATGACAGTCCCTCATTACTTTAAGACACGAAGGTCAGTCAATACGGAAATTTGTGCAGTCGCAAAAACCATCAAGCGCTATGATGAAACTGGCACTCATGAGGACCGCAACAGGAAAGGAAGACCCAGAGTTACCTCTGCTACAAAGGATAAGTTCATTAGAGTTAACTGCACCTTAGATTGCAGCCCAAATAAATGCTTTACAGAGTTCAATTAACAGACGCATCTCAACATCAACTGTTCAGAGGAGACTGTGTGAATTGCTGTAAAGAAACCACTACTAAGAATAAGAGAGTTACTTGGGCCAAGAAACACAAGCAATGGACATTAGACTGGCGGAAATCTTTCATTTAGTCTGATGAGTCCAAATTTGCAATTTTTGGTTCCAACCGCCTTGTCTTTGTGACACGCAGAGTAAGTGAACAGATGATCTCCGCATGTGTTGTTCCCACCATGAAGCATGGAGGAGGCGGCGTGATGGTGCGAGGGTGCTTTGCTGGTGACACTGTCAGAGATTTATTTAGAATTCAAGGCACACTTAACCAGCATGGCTACCACAGCATTCTGCAGCGATACACCATCACATCTGGTTTGGGCTTAGCGGGAGTATCATTTGTTTCTCAATAGGACAATTACCCAACACACCTCCAGGCTGTGTAAGTGCAATTTGACCAAGAAGGAGAGTGATGGAGTTCTGCATCAGATGACCTGGCCTCCACAATCACCCAACTTCATCCCAATTGAGATGGTTTGGGATGAGTTGTACCCCAGAGTGAAGGAAAAGCAGCCAAACAAGTGCTCAGCATATGTGGGACCTCCTTCAAGATAGTTGGAAAATCATTCCAGGTGAAGCTGGTTAAGAGAATGCCAAGAGAAGAGTGTGCAAAGCTGTCATCAAGTCAAAGGTTGGCAACTTTGAAGAATCTCATTGAAAATATATTTTGATTTGTTAAACACTTTTTTGGTACCGACATGATTCCATATGTGTTATTTCATAGTTTTGTTGAGTAATAGTGAAGACATCAATGTAGAAAATAGTAAAAATAAAGAAAAACCCTTGAATGAGTAGGTGTCCAAACTTTTGACTGGTTTGGACACCTACTCTGCATAATACTGTACATAAACTAGTAAAATACCCCAACCATGTGGGAATGAGCCATCACCTTGTTTATTAAATTTTAGCAAACAACATACTGTGTTGTGAAAAACATGCATTAAGAGAGGTGAAACCACGTCAATTTCATGTTTTTGAAATGTAACCTTTATTTAACTAGGCAAGTCAGTTAAGAACAAATTCTTATTTACAATGATGGCCTACCAAAAGCCAAAAGGCCTCCTGCTGGGATTAAAAATAACTAAAATTACAAATATATATATAGGACAAAACACACATCCCGACAACACAACATAAAGAGAGATCTGTGAGGCAGCAACACATGACAACACTGCATAGTAGCAACACAACATAACAACATGGCAGGGGCACAACATGGTAGAAGCACAAAACATGGTACAATCATTATTGGGCACAGACAACAACAGCACAAAGGGCAAGAAGGTAGTTCATAATTGTAATAGACCATCTCTGATTGTAATCTCCAAAACATCTCTCCTCCTCTTGTTATCACTCCATTGGAGAGTAAATGAAAAGGAGTAATCTATATGCACGTAGCAGAGAGTAGTGTGGGTAGGCAGCCAGTGCAGACGTTGACAGTGAGTAACTGAGAAAACAACTGCTAAGAATGATGAGACACTGACAGTACTGCAATTAAACTAACAACCATTATGACAGAGACAGACAATGAAACACTTATAGTGAAGAATGACAAATTAAAAACAACTCCTTCAACAACATCTTTAAGGGTCCCCAAAATAATAGCAATATTATGCTGTGTGTGTGTGTGTGTGTGTGTGTGTGTGTGTGTGTGTGTGTGAGAATGAACAGCTGTGTGTGAATGAGTAGAGTGATATTGATACTAGCCCGATATATTCTATCTCTCTCAACATGCTGGTCAATAACAGATGTACATTTTCGCCTCTGAAATTGTATTTATTTAAGCCAAACCCGGATGACACTGGGACAATTGTGCGCCGACCTATGGGACTCCCAATCACGGCCGGGTGTGATACAGCCTGGATTCGAACCAGGGACTGTAGGGACACCTCTCTTGCACTGAGATGCAAGAGAGGCCATTTTCGCCACTTGGGAGCCCGAAAAAGGACCACGCAGAGTGCTAAAACACACTCTCTCTCTCTCTCTCCCTCTCTCTCTCTCTCCTTGGAGAGAAAATTAGTCATGGAAACCAATTCCACAACTCTGACTTCCATATCTCAGAGGGGAGCTGAGGGAGGAGGTAGGAAGGGGAGGGGGTGTTCACACCAGAAGTTCTTTCTGTAGGTCAGAGTCCCCATCTCTCACTCTCCATCTCCTCCCCTCACTCCCCCTCTATCTCGCTATTCCCTCACTACCCCCATCCATTCTCTCTCCCCCTCTCCTTCACTCATATCTCTCAGCTTTTGTAGCATTCTTCCTCTTGACAACCTCCACCCCAGCAGAAAGCCTGCCATGTAGGTATGCCTGCTGTTCAACCAATCACATCTTATTCTGAAGTAGCTCTAACCACATCTCATTCTGCCTGATATCCACCAATCACATCTCTTTCTGAATCAGGGACAGACAGACGGCTCCAGTGAAAGGTCACAGATTGGCCTAACACACCAGGACAATACAGCCTCACTCCTCCTCCTCTGCCCAGAGAAAGGGCATTTCTGATCTGTGATCTCTACCCCTTCCTTCTCTCCTTTCCAAGACAAATGCACTTGAGTGTTTGCCAAAGGGAGCCGCAGAAATCAAATGCACACACTAAAGTCAAATGCCAGAATCAATTACGGTCATGAAGCTCCTTAAACTTCCACAACTTTCACATAATCGATTAGAGAGCTACTGGGTGTGCAGAATATTACTGCAGCCCAGCAATAACACACCTGATTCAACTTATGAACTGCTCGACAAAACAGCCAGTGGAGGGCTGGAACAAAAGCCTGCACACACCAAGCTCGGACCAGGTTGGCTAACCACTGGACTAACCCTATTAGTCTTTCAATTAGATATCAACCCTGTCCTATTTATGACCATTTCCATGGTGATGAACCGTTTATAATACATCCTATTCAGCAATTACACAGCTTACTGGCTCAACATGGAAGAAGAGGATCAAGAATTCTGTAAATCCTTTTAAAGCAGTGATATATTTCTGGTCCTTACCCTCCCTCCCTCGGACTACACGCGCCATATGCTTCTTACGCTGATAGCCTAAACAAACACACACCCGCTAATCTCAAAAGACTATAAGGTTAGTTGGAGGAAGTAAGACTTATTTAGCAACACTGTGGGGCTAGTATCTGTGTCAGAAACATTTAACAGAAGCAGCCTTTTCAGCAAATGCACATAATGTGTCTATGTACCTTTGAAGGGGGTTGACTATTGTCACCATGAACATCAAGAGGGGTATCAAGACGGGTTACAGTTGGGTATGGCAGGCGCCATACACTAGCTCAAGACAGAAAATGTCAACGTAGGCTATAAAAAATGTAGACAAAAATCATTCCAATCCCGCCAAAATGGCTGTAATTGAGAGCTGGCTTTAGGACCATGCGGAGCATCGCTGAGAGAGAAGCTGCCAGCCTGCACGCCTTTTTCACCACAGAGAGCATAGGCAGTGCCAGACAGTTTGCTTTGTTTGTCTGCCGTTTAGGCAGTGCGCTCATTGTATTTTGAATTTGATGTTGGTATTTGAACTCAGCCTTGTAAACCTTGCAGCCAGCTATTTTATGCACTGGTTACTTTCACATTGATGTCGACATTGGCGGCACGTCCAATAGGTTAAGGGAAGATAAGCTTCCTCTAAAGTAAATTAAATGTGATATATAATTACAAAATGCCTATACAGAAATAAATAAAATCATTCAAAATTCTACACCAGAGTGTATGATTTGGCCAAAGAGGATCATTCGAATCTTTAAAAAATTTGCTGTGGATTGTTTTAAACCTGCAATTTGGGCAGCGCTTGGCAAATAGCCTAACAAATAGCTGATTGTTGAATTGCCGTGGTCAGTGAAAAGTAGTTAAACAGGCCTATTGCAATATTTCAAAAATACAGTCGTAGGAGAAACATAGTTTAGAAAGCTAATGGCTATTGCTTACAATTCTCAACTACCAATTGAGCGAACAGTAGCCTATCTTATTGGCAGCAGCGGAGAGCAAAACCATATCCCTGGTGAGTGCGTGAATAATCACTGTCATTATCATTGGATCAGTACCATTGGAAAGTTTTTAGCGATTAGATGGTTGCATTTAAAATTACACTACGCAGAAAATCCTGCATTTCCTGGCTGCTTAAACTCTAACAGCTTGCCTAATTTCAGTTTGTGTGACAAAATAAGCTAGCATAGTGTAGAGAATCATTGTACCATCTAAACCGCTGTGAAATGTATTTTCCGCAACCAAAAATATTGTTGTTTCAGCTGTTTGAAGCTGAGTGTACAAAACCGAAAGTAAAAGACACAAAAACAAAATGTAAGAACGGGAAGCATAGAAATAGCACACATCTACTGCTTCTTCAACTTGGTTTCAAGTGGAATGGTAGATCTATAACTCACATTTCTATGTGAATTTGGTCAGGTAAGATTAAGACATGGTCATTTTTACTGATCTGTTTGTCAGTGTCAATAGAGTAGGCTACTAATGTGTTGTACTCAAAAATATGTTGCTTATGTCTCCAGTCATATAAAGCATAGTAGAACTGCATGAAATGTGTTTATCAAAGGCCACATTTCCTATGCAAAGAAAGGAGAAGAAACATCTCTGATTAGGTTTAGTTTTTCACTGAGCTCAAGCATGCATTGTTCAGAACCCCCCCCCCAAACATGCTGAAATTGCATTTTTGTCCCCCTTAGTTTCATCATTGGAATGTGATACAAAACGAGGCAACGGTGTGCTTCAGGACCTACCCGACCGCCTCCGAGCGACCAACCAAAGTTGTGGCCGCTGTTCAGAACTGTCTGTTCCGCTAACAGTGATTGAGTTATTTGACTGCTCCCGAGTGGCGCAGCAGTCTAAGGCACTGCATCTCAGTGCTAGAGGCGTCACTACAGATCCTGGTTCGATTCCAGGCTGTATCACAACCGGCCGTGATTGGGAGTCCCAAAGGGCGGCGCACAATTGGCCCAGTATCGTCAAGGCCCAGTATAAGCCAAGCCTATCTACAAGTGCAATGATAGATGCCTGTAAAGGTGAAAAAAATGCTTCCCCAAACTTGAAACTCACATGCTATGGATGTCGGCAGTGGCGGTTCTTGCTTGTATGCTCCCCCCCCCCAAAAAACAACCAGACATTTGGAACAACACAAATAAATAATCATAACATTTAAAACTATATAAATAAAAACATATATACAAAAATAGAACTCAGAAATATAAAAAATAAGTACAAGACAGATAGAAACAAATTGTAGTATATAAATAAAAAGAGAATCAAATTATTACCCTATTGCTAACAGAAAACACACAAATAAAACTAAATTGCACAAATCCTATATCACACAAATACACAATAGAATAACACACTTATAAAGAAAATAACCTGATTATTACACTATTGCACCGCAAACAAGAAACACAAACTAAATTGCACAACTTAATTGCATTAGTACTGTACAAAGTTAGAGGTGCGCAATTTGAAAGATTCCCCTGCTCCTAGTCCGGCTTCATCATCTCAACTTCTGAGTCGGAAATCTTCCCAGGCAGGAGTAACCTGCCTAGCTCACAAACTAGAATCAGGTCGCCCACTCCGACAAGGTTAATCGACGTCCCACACAGTGACATGATATCATTGACGTGACCTGAAAATAAGCGATAGAAAACTGATTGCGCAAATGCCACCATTCCGAATGTTTTTTTGTTTTTTTTTGTGCGGGCGCCTGGTGCAGCTGGGCGGTTGCCCATGTCGCCTATACCTACATCCGCCACTGGATGTCAGAATTTGAAGTTGGCTTTGTTGTGACTTGTTAGCGTGATCATGGATCTATTTCAAGTTGCACTGTATGAGCGATTCCACAAGTAAATTAGTAACGTTACATTTATGATACGGTTCAGTAGTGGTTGACATTACATACTGTTCCACAGAACTTTAAACCTAATATTTATGTGATAATTAATGGCTGGGGTCGTATGTTTTTGCAGTTCTCCAAATAGCATTTGGTTGTGAACCACGTATTTTGATGCTATTGAAGAATAAAAATGCGACCAATCAATCTCCACCCATATAGACAACACATGACATATAGGCGGGGTACTGCTTTTCTGCGACCTGCATCATCCGTAGGATGAAGAGAACGCGTGCGCTGCGACTAGTCTGTGGAAAAAAACACAGACAAGCGGAGAGCTATGAATACAGAAAACCCAGAAACAACTCATAAACCCCAAAACATTAACGTAACATACTTTTACTTTAATTACGTCAATAGTTTTTTCCTTGCCACCTGCTCCGAAACGGATGAGCCAAGGCGACAATTGGGACGAATATTTTCAGGAATGCAAAATCCGAAGCACCTACTACGCTTGCGTATTCCTGGCCCGGACCGCCATTCGCCACTATTTGGCACAAAACACCGATCTTGCACCGGTCCCCGTGGACAACGGAGGCAGCTGCGAGGCAGTAACAATTATAAACGCATCGTAATGAATGCTCTCTTGTTACAGAAGCCAAGTCTGCAAAAGGATGAATCAGACCAGAGCCCAGCCAGATCAATAGCACTGTTGTGGCCAGCCTGGTCAGATTTAGGAGGGGCCGCATCACTCGGAAAAAAACACCTATTTTTTGGCAAAGCCATCAAGTTAGGGATGTAGCCTCATGCCATGGAACCTAATGCAAAGCAAACCCGTTATAGCCTAACTGTCACGTAGCCAAGCACTGTTATATTAATTTTAAAAAATAAGGGGAAAAAAACAGAATAGAAAACGAATGCACTTGTTGCGCAATTTAAAGCATCATCTCCGCAACATCACAATTTTTAATCTCCTGAAATTTAGAAAATAATGTTGTCTATAGATAAATTGCTGTAGTTTATTATATCTAATATTTTCTATTGTTTTAAAATGAAGCTTATCAATGCCTTCGGAACATCTGCAAATGAATGACCTGGCCTAGAAAATATTCTATCCGCCGCATAGAATGTTTGTTTCATGAAAACAAAGTGGGCGTTTAAATGATTCCCTCCGCTACATTGATACCTTTTAGCCTAACTCTTGTATTGCTTATATGGATCAACAATCTCCCGCTGGCCATGACCATGAAAACGTATCGGCAGCAGGATGACTGGGCTACCCTGGCCACTCAAGTGCCATTCGCCCAGACAATCTCTGCTAGTGCTACAGTTCGTTCACAAAAATACTCGGAAAGTGTTGCCTTGTTTGAAACCCCATCGCATGCACACTTAACCGTGCGTTCACAAGCAATTCGCTCGAATCAACGGTAATTCATCTCACCTCAGGTTCTTCAATATCGATGTTTCTGCAAGCTTGCGGTCCGTTCCATTCCCTGCAATTCCACCATCTTTCGTTCCACACCTCTCTCACTCTACCCGGCTAGGCTGGGCAGCAGTCGGTCTGTGTTGTGCTGTGAGCGAGCTGCCTCCCTCCCCTACCCCCCCTCCTCAGCCACCGTGACATCAGAGGGGGATTACAAACAATCCAAAAGCATCTTTAAATGGGGGGAACTTTGTCCAGCACTGGATGGCCGCTTCAGCGGTCTTGAAAGGCTTATATTGTCTTCAACTAGAGTACACACATTTCTGGTCCGCTTCATATAACCATGCTATATTGTATGTCAGTTCAATTATTCTTTTCAGTTCTGTACTTAGTTAGTCATGGGGAAATAACTGGATTCCATTTATAGGCTGTCATGTGATGTACAAACATTTAGCTAGATAGGCACACGTGAAAGAGAGAAGTATTCTATGGCAATGGAATAGCAAGGAAGTTTTAGTCAGAGATGTAAAAAAAAAAATAGTTTACCATTACCAACATGCTTATTACGTATTTTCCCCGACAACCCATTCTTCACCTATTTTACATCAGGTAGTGACAAAGTTGTGTATTCCAGATGATGATCTTTATTAAACTTGGTAAGCAGTTGATAAAAACTATATTTATGTTGAAACAGTATATAGAATTAATTGTATTACTCTAAATAAATACAGAAATAATCAAAGATGAGCTGCTAGGCATATTAACATTGGTCACACCCTCCAAAAACAATTTTACAATAAATTAGAAAAAGTACAAAGAAAGTAAGAAGCTACATTATCTTTTAAAAACTAAATTAACCTTTGTAAAAAATAATGATTCTGCATATAAACTCAGCAAAAAAAGAAACAGCCCCTTTTCAGGACCCTGTCTTTCAAAGATAATTCGTAAAATTCGAAATAACTTCACAGATCTTCATTGTAAAGGGTTTAATCACAGTTTCCCATGCTTGTTCAATGAACCATAAACAATTAATGAACATGCACCTGTGGATCGGTCGTTTAGACACTAACAGCTTACAGAAGGTAGACAATTATGGTTACAGTTATGAAAACTTAGGACACTAAAGAGGCCTTTCTACGGACTCTGAAAAACACCAGACGGGACTGGCAAAAAGTGCTCTTCACTGACGAGTCGCGGTTTTGTCTCAGCAGGGGTGATGGTCGGATTCGCATTTATCGTCAATGGAATGAGCATTACACCGAGGCTTGTACTCTAGATCGGGATCGATTTGGAGGTGGAGGGTCCGTCATAGTCTGGGGCGGTGTATCACAGCATCATCGGACTGAGCTTGTTGTCATTGCAGGCAATCTCAACGTTGTGCGTTAGAGGGAAGACATCCTTCTCCCTCATGTGGTACCCTTCCTGCAGGCTCATCCTGACATGACCCTCCAGCATGACAATGCCAGCAGCCATACTGATCTTTCTGTGCGTGATTTCCTGCAAGACAGGAATGTCAGTGTTCTGCCATGGCCAGCAAAGAACCCCGATCTCAATCCCATTGAGCACGTCTGGGACCTGTTGGATCGGAGGGTGAGGGCTAGGGCCATTCCCCCTAGAAATGTCCAGGAACTTGCAGGTACCTGGGTGGAAGAGTGGGGTAACATCTCACAGCAATAACTGGAAAATCTGGTGCAGTCCATGAGGAGGAGACGCACTGCAGTACTTAATGCAGCCGGTGGCCACACCAGATACTGACTGTTACTTTTGATTTTGACACCCCCCTTTGTCTAGGGACACATTATTCCATTTCTGTTAGTCACGTGTCTGTGGAATTTGTACAGTTTATGACTCAGTTAAATCTTATGTTCATAAATATTTACACGTTAAGTTTGCTGAAAATTAACGCAGGTGACAGTGAGAGGACATTTCTTTCTTTGCTGAGTTGATGTACAATTCCTATATTCTAACGTTTGTATTCTAATGTCTGTAAGTAGGCCTAGTATGCAATACAACAAACCCACGTGGTAAAAAGAGTAAGGATATGCTTGTGTTCATTCATTCAAAAGACGCTGACACAGACAGAATGAAAACTACTCAATGACAGCTAACAACAAGTGACAGCTCAGAGAAAACTAAAAACAACAAAAACCAAATGTAGCTTTGATAGTTTGACAAATTATTTTCATAATTCAGGACACATTGGTTTTGAGATGAGAAGGGTCTCTTACATAATGCTTAGGTTATATACAGTCTTCTTAATGACTCCAAACATAGGTAACAGAGAACATGGTAGTAGTAGGAGTTAAATGGAAGCCCTCGTAGGTAAAATGTTGTGAACTAAAAACAAAAGTGCCTTCGGCAGGACAGGGCAGACGTATGGCCGACACACTGCACACAGTATCCAAATTAAGTGATAGAAGGGTAAAGGCTGCATTTGAACTCTTTCTGCAATGATCTCCAACAGGACAGACACTGTGGCTGTTCCCATATCCACCTACAACAGCCATGATGTGTTTCCCAGCTTGTGTGACTGACCACCGCAATGGCTGAAGACTTCTTCACACATTACTGCCCCTAAAACACACTAAAGCTACATCACCTTAGTACTGTGTGTATAGCTGTTGTCATAGGCTGTTATAAGCTGCTTTGTCTGTTCACAGTGGCATTATGAATGTTTTATGAATGCTTGTCTAGGCCTATGTCTCAAGCGCGTCTTGCTAAGCCTCTTGGGAACGATATACAGTTGCAAGTTGATTGTTATGTTGTGCTACAAGCGCTGAAGAGCATGCCCCTGCTCCTTCCACTCAAAACGTCAGTTTGGTTTTTGATCCATTTGAGCTCTGTCACATTTTGTTATGCGGCAGCCGTGAAGAGAATACTTCAGTGGCAACTACCAAGCTCACTCCCAGCTTGTTTGTTTGTCTGTCTGTCTGTGTTGACATTGTCTCCCTCGTCCACATGCTTCATACCAGTGCCTGTTCTGATCACATTACAGATACACACGACAGTAGCCTAAGCCTGTATTCATAAAGTGTCTTGAAGTAGGGAGCTGATATAGGATCAGGTCCCAACTATCCATATAATATTATTTATTATGATCAAAAAGACAAAACTGATCCTAGATCAGGACTCCTAGATACGCTTTGTGCATACTGGCCCTGTTAAGTAGCACCTCGACGAGAGGGCTCAGACACCTAACAGAAATACAAGTCTGTCTCTAATACAAATGGAAACGTTTTCCCAACCTACTCTATAGCAGTATCCCTCCCTATCCGACAGAGAATCTGACGTGCCTGCCCTGTGGGCAGTGGCTCAGACACATAATACAGTATTGTATAATAACCACTTTGACAAATGAGCTGGTGTGACTTAGGGGCAGATCTGCAGGAGGATGCATCTAAGATAAGAGAGGTTAACTGCAGGTTGGAGTAGGGGAACTATCCCTTTAAGAAGAGATACATAGGTGGTGAAGTATCGATGTAAGAGGAGAAGACAGAAAGGTGAACTATTCATTTAAAGCAATAATCTTAGACTTGATTCAGCCTAATTCAGCCCTGCCACTTAAAAGGTATAGTTCATGATGCTTGAAAAAAGCGAATATCGGTCCAATGACTTAAATGGGATTTGTGCCACAAATGTTACAATGTTAGCATGTGGAAACAGTTCCAGGGAAACTAAACCAAAGCATGGATTGCTGTCATACCCTGTAAGCAGTCTATGGGTAAGGTAAGGAAAGCAATGTTTCATTTTGTAATTTGGGTGAACTATGCCTTTAAACTGAGAGGGGGCTGGAAAATTAATTACGAAAACAGCTGCAAATATCCCATTTGCACCTTACAGAAAATAATACAGAAGAAGCCCAATGTTCATCAGAGCTGCTCCTCTATAAAATATTGATCTATTAGTCTATGACCAATAAAGGGTGGAAGAAGTGTTCTGCCGTTATTATTATCATGTTCATAGTGGTTTGTGCAACTAAACAAATTACATTTACAAAAGGTACAGGACAGGGGCCCTTTCTTACAAAATGTAACCCTACCGGAATATGTACCGTGCGAGTATGTGTCAGTCTAAAGATATGTTCTGTGAATATACAGGTTAGGGAATGTAATGTCATTCTTATAAAACACAAACTTAGATGATTTACCTTGACATAATGTAACAAGTATCATTGTAACACTACCAAAAGATAGGTCTTTATACCATATTTACCATAGAGTAACCTATTATCTGGTTATATTACTTATTACAGAAGCCATAGCTCAGTGTTTGATTGAATACCTCAAGTATATACTGTAGGTTGAGAAAAACGAGCAGAGAATGGATCAAAAACATTTCTTAATGTGTATAATCCTATAAAGGGATAGATCAGTATTTTGGCAATGAAGCCCTTTGTGTACTACTCCAGTCATTTGAACTTGTGTATACAATTTTTATGTCTCTGTGTTCAGTTTGAAGGAAGTTGCTAACTAGCGTTAGTGCAATGCTAGCAGTTCTAGTCATTACTCTAACTTCCAGTCAATGTGCAAATGCTAGTTAGCATTGGCTGATGAAACTACCCCAAACTTCCTTCATACTGGACGCAGAGACATACAAATGGTATCCACAAGTTTGTCTGACTCAAAATCCCAAACTATCCCTTTAATGGTATGTGCTGAACTGAGAGACAGTCATATAAATAGAATCCATTCTATCCATAAATCCTATTTCTATGGAGATAGTGCTGTAAGCATAAAATAAACTCTTCCTAAACAATGCTTTCACTGACTCCTAATGACAACAAGCTTTAAATCATACGCCTTTAATGCCCAGATCAGTGGGTCTGTGAGATATGAGGGGTATACAACAAAGCAGGATTAATGAGTTAGCCAGCTTGCCAAACTATTTAAAAAAATATGTTTTACAAAGATAAGTTTGAAACGGGCATGGTCTAAACCAGAAACACATATCAGAAACACAACCAGAAACACATATCTAAGTTGAGCTTTCTCAATGGACTAGAAAATCAATAGCTATTTCTGGTTGTTAATTGAAATTAGCCAGCTAACTCATTGATCCTGCTTTGTAGTAAAACCCCACTGGACTGAAAAGCTGTCAAGTTAGTGGGAGCCAAGTTACTATCCAGGGAAGAAAGATTTAAAAAACACTGAAACATCAAAAACATTGAATGAGACGAGCTGCCTCGCCCTTGATGCTGTTGGCCCAAAGAAAGGCGGCCATTTTGAATGTCGTGCTGAATGAGAGGTATTCAGGCCAGTTATTGCCGGTTACATACACTACACGACCAAAAGTATGTGGACACTCGTCGAGCATCTCTTTCCAAAATCATGGGCATTAATATGGAGTTGGTCCCCCCTTTGCTGCTATATCAGCCCCCACTCTTCTGGGAAGGTGTATATATAGTTGTGCTGTTGTCACCCATTGTCATGCCAAACAAAACATTGTTTGGATTGACAAGGACAGCAATAGAGTAGACAAGAGAACAAACAGATCTGGTACTATTGTTGAGCAATAATGCATGCCTTCAGCCAGGGCCTGTATTCATAAAGAGTAGGGAAGTGCATCTTTCCCTTTCAATTTCAATTCAAAACGTATCTAGATCTGTTTTAGCTGACTTCTCTGTCTGTGTGTGCCAGGGTTTCCGGTAGCCGGCAATTGGCCGATAAATGGCGATATATAACATACTTACTTTTTTGATACCTGAATGTTTTATTTCATATTATCAAGCATGTCTTCCCTTTCTTCAAAGTAGTCTATAGGCAAAATCTGACCATGGGAACATGGAGGCAATTATTTTCTAAAGATTTCATAAAGTAATATCGGAATTAAAATGCTAAAAATCTAAAGTCAACTCATGTGAGATTATTGTGTGAATTGTTTGTCCTTTGGTTATTTATGTTTTATCTATTCCCCATTACATACACTGCCGTTCAAAAGTTTTAAAACACCTACTCATTCAAGGGGTTTTCTTTATTTGTACTATTTTCTACATTGTAGAATAATAGCTAAGACATAAAAACTATGAAATAACACATATGGAATCATGTAGTAAAACATTTTTTTTTAAACTTCTTATGGCTTGGGGGCAGTATTTTGACGTCTGGATGAGAAGCGTGCCCAAAGACAACTGCCTGTTACTCAAACTCAGAAGCTAGGATATGCATATAATTGGTAGATAATGTAAAATAATGTCTATGAAATAATGTCTATGAGTATAACAGAACTGATATGGCAGTTGAAAACCTGAAGAAAATCCATCCAGGAAGTGGGATACTTAAGAGTACCTAATGGGTTGGGACTCAGATTGCAGATCCTATGGCTTCCACTAGATGTCAACAGTCTTTATACATTGTTTTTGGCTTGTTTTCTGAAAAATAAATTAGAATGAAAGCTTTCTGTCAGTGGACTGAAGAAGAATGCAGAGCTGGTTTGCGCGCATGACCGAGTGCGTGCCCTTCGTTGTTTTTCCTTTAGATTGAATACGCTATTGTCCGGTTGAAATATTATCGATTATTTAGACAATTAACAACCTGGATTAATTATAAACAACGTTTGACATGTTTCAACAAACTTTACCGGTACTATTAGGATGTATTCGTCTGCATGTTGACCGCCTTTGAGCCAGTGGATTATTGAACAAAACGCGCCAACAAAACAGAGCTTTTGGGATATAAAGAGAGACTTTATCGAACAAAACTAACATTTATTGTGTAGCTGGGACTCTTGTGACTGCAACCATTTGAGGATCTTCAAATGTAAGTGATTAATTTTATTGTCAAGTTCTGACCATCGTTCTTGTGTGTTTTCCTTGTTTTAGTGTTGGTCAGGACGTGAGCTGGATGGGCATTCTATGTTGTGTGTCTGGTGTGTCTATTTCTATGTTTGGCCTGATATGGTTCTCAATCAGAGGCAGGTGTTAGTCATTGTCTCTGATTAGGAACCATATTTAGGTAGCCTGTTTTGTGTTGGGTTTTGTGGGTGATTGTTCCTGTCTTTGTGTTTGTGGCACCAGATAGGACTGTTTCAGTTTTTTCACGTTTCTTGTTTTGTAGATTGTTGTATTTTTCATCTTTATTAAAGATGTACAAAACTAACCACACTGCATTTTGGTCTGCCTCTCTCACCAGAAGAAAACCGTTACATTTATCCCTATTTCTGACTTTTGCAATTCCTTTATTTGGTTGTAAAATGTTTGTATGCTTTTTGTAATCGGGGCGCTGTCCTCAAATAATTGCATGGTATGCTTTCGCCATAAAGCCTTTTTGAAATCTGACAAAGCGGCTGGATTAACAAAAAGTTTATTATGACTATTTCTGTATTTTGAATTTGGCGCTCTGCAATTTCACCGGATGTTGTCGAGGTGGGTCGCTAGCGGAACGCCTGCGCCAGAAAGGTTAAACAAATCAAAATATATTTAATATTTGAGATTCTTCAAAGTAGCCAACCTTTGCCTTAATGACAGTCGGTTGTACTGATTTTAAACATGATTTTTATGGTTTAAAAAAAAATATTTACCTATTTACCTGTGAATAAATTCATGAAAAGGAGAATGGATTACAGTTTTGTATGGAGGTCAATGAGTGTCGAATTGGGTCAGAAAAACATTGAATTGCTAATTTGCTACTTGAAGGTTATTTGATTGAATATTAGTTTCGTAATGATTAAGTTGTTACAAATGCACTGATATATGTGGACACAAGTGGCATTTCACAGCATTGAAAAAAATGTTATAATCAGAGTGATGCCTGTTGTTCACACGTGTATCTGCCCTCTCATTGGTAATTTATTTTATTTATTCATTTTACCTTTATTTTACTAGGCAAGTCAGTTAAGAACAAATTCTTATTTTCAATGACGGACTAGGAACAGTGGGTTAACTGCCTGTTCAGGGGCAGAACGACAGATCTGTACCTTGTCAGCTCGGGGATTTGAACTTGCAACCTTTCGGTTACAAGTCCAACGCTCTAACCACTAGGCGACCCTGCCGCCCCGATAATGGGCCCCCCTGAACTCGCCTCCATTCCATCTTTGAGGGCGGTCACTCGACTATCTTGTCAATATAATGGAAAATCTTTGCTAGGCTACCGACATTGCCTGGGGTTTTTTGGCATGCAAAATGACTTGTAGATCAATGACTCAACGCAGTTCTCTCTTGAACATTAGAACTAGGGACTAATGCGTATCAGTAAATAGTGAGTTACATCTCTAATAAAGAGTCTCAGACTAGTAGTGCTGATCTAGGATTAAGTACCCCCAGACCATGTAACCATGAAGATCAAAAGGCCAAAATTGATCCTTTATCAGGCAGCGCTCGTCAGATAAACTTTGTGAATACAAGCCCAGGTATCACTAAGAGGACTAAACAAACAGAACTGTGAAAAAAATACAGCAACAACCACTCCAGGAAGAGTATGAGTGTGTCGCAAATGGCACCCTATTACCATTTGGGATGCAGAAATGTGATGATCAGATCTGGGGGGATTATAGTTCCCCCTCAAAAATAGAAATAGAGGTTGTGGTACCAAGTTAGCCTTGGTGCCAGTCTGTTTCTGCTCGCTTGTCAACTCCTTATGGAATTGTCATGCAAAATGTTTGCCTTGACAATGACAATGGGGTAGGCAAAAGCACAAACAGATCTTGGACCAGGCTAGCACCAAGTTGTTCTTGAATAAAAAGGGAAAGCAGTGACACAGCCTATATACCAGTTGTGCTTACATACAGTACTGTAATCATTCTCATTGACAGACTCGAGGGCTAAGTACTTCAAGAGAACCTTCTGAGGAAATTATAATTTTTAGAATGTGCTTGCAGTCATGTCTTTACAATCGAGCACCTCTCTACAATTAAAGTGACTCAGACCATTGTCTGATTGAAGTGACTCAGACCATTGATATATAGATATATTTCACATCCAAGTATGAAGAAACCTGGATCAACTAGAATTGTTTCTCTAGGCTAGATTTTATTTACTTTCCTCTCTCCTTGTGAAATACTTAAATTTCCCTGAGAGCTACAGCATGAGTTTCATTGGTTCATGGTTGTGCTCAGTCTAAATGTTGTCCGTAGGGATGCATGACATAGCGGTATCGGCATATAATGGCTTTGCTAGTTTTTTGTTCTTTGTTTTTGTATGTTGACAATGAATGATTTGCTGCACTGCTCATCTCACTATGGTCCTTAGTTTAATTCTGAATTGACCTGATAACAACATTTGTGATGATTAGCCTCCTGTAACCTGGCAGCTTCACTTAACCTATTCTGCTACAATACATTTAGTTACTGGAAGACAAAAGAAAGATACCGGAAGAATACATCTCTTAAGTGAAAAAACTCAAATGACGGACAGAATTGGTTGACAGAATTGTTCCAGTCCCTAACATTGAAAGAGACCTGAGGTATTGAGGTACCTGAACTAAGCTACTAACAGACCATACGAGCCATACTCTTCCAGAGAAGTCATTCCATATTATTTCAGCAAGCCATGACACCCACCATCTCAGATTGTTCTCAAAATGTTTCTGTAGTAAGAAACAGGTAAGATAGGTATTTCTGAAGCATTATTTTGTTTACATTTTATCTTGGAGAAATTAGGCTAATTAATTGCACCCAAATCGGCAATTTAGGATTCAGAAAATATTAAATAAATTTACTCCCAAACCAAACTTCTTCCTACCAATGAGTAAGACACGAGGAATCCCCCCAAAAATGTAAAAGCCACCCACGCACCCCAACCAGTATTCAGTATCAGTTCTCCATGATTAATAAGTAGTATGACGCTGTGGTTTAGAGTATTGCTTTTCCATACTATGTAATGTATTCCCTATGAAACTGATGTTTTACCCCCCTGATAGTATTGAAGTCGTTTGCATTATTTACCATGAAGTAGTGTGAAAGTACCACGTTGTGACCACCAGATGCCACTGTTCCTGCTATACCATCACACTCTTTTATGCTTTTATAGAGCTGTTTCCTGACCATTTTATTGAAACACATAAGACCGCCCAAGCAATTAATTACTTATTAAGGCTGTCACAACATTTAGTCCCGAGCCAATTTCTCCATCAAAGTTTTTGGCTTGTAAGGAAGTCTTTGTATGAGAATTGCATCGGGATAGCCCTCTTAGAGAGCAGCCACTTGTTGGACTATTCAAGAAGAGTTGGTTTTCAGCATTAAGTTGCTATGAGAACAAGCTGAATTGCTTTTATGGAGGAGACAAATCTATTGGTTTTCTACCCAAAGTTGTAAAATGAAATATTGTGATATAAACACATGAGACCAGCAAAATGGATAAAAAAGTTGCGGGAAAGCAGGAACAGTGGCATTTAGTGGTAAAAATCTATAGATCGGTTGGCTGATAACGTCACAAAAATTATGCGCACACATCGTTGTGGCCTGAAGCTGTGCTTTGTAATGATTCTGAACGGTGAGATAACGAGCAACAATGACAAGAAGCTACCATGTGGGGAATCGTATGTGTCTCATTTCAGCTAGTTGTATCTTCAAATAAAATATATTTTCATTGGTCACATACACATGGTTAGCAGATGTTATTGCGAGTGTCGGAAGTGTGTTCTTGATACCATGTCATGTTTTGAGGTGTTTTGACTTATTAGATGTCAATGCTAATATGGCAAAAAAATGCAAACTAACAACTTTAACAATGTATTTGAGAGTCAACAAGTGCTCATTGTGAAAATGTATTTATGTGTTGAACAAACATTTGGAGACTAAATATAGTTCACATGTTGTCAACAATCTAAGCCAAACAGGTCTGTTTTTCCCCATAGTTGTGCAAGCTTCACTTTTGTTGCTTAACAACCAATGCAAGCCACTTTAATTACTAATTTCTCTGAACAGGGAGGAAAGAAACATCACCAGATGCACAGGGAATACATTACTTAGTATGGAGAAGCAATACTCCAAGCCACAGCTTCAGACTACTTGTCAAACATAGACAGCTGATACTGTATACTGGTTGTTGGGGTGGGATTGGCATGGGGTGTAGGGGGTCCGTGGGTGGTCTTTGACATCTTTTGGGGGGTGCATTGGTAGGAAGATGTTTGGCCCAAATTGGATGTTGGGTACTATATTTGACTACAATCTGAATCTTTTAAATTAAAATGGTCAATTTGGACGACATCAATTAGCTTAATATTTCAGAGATCTAATTATATTTCAACAAAATAATGTTACAGGAACGCTAATCGTATCTCCTCTTACTAACTACAGAAACAATTTCAGAACAATCTGGTGGTCCTCTTTCTTGTGCTTTGAGGTGGAACGACTCAGAGCAAAGCCACACTCAGATTTCCATTCTGAAAGGGGGATTGGCTCAGACAAAGCTCTGCCGACGAATCAGAGTCCAGGCATTTCCAGGAAGACGGGAGGGGCCACAAATAACTTTGAGATCCCCCAGCCCCCTTCCAGAGCCTTCAAAGTGAGCATAATGTTACCAGCCACTAGACGCTGATCTAGGGACAGTATTTTACAATTCTTGCCCTAATGGTTAAGGTTAGGGGTTGGGTGAGAGTAAGCTGTTCCTAAATCTGTGCCAGAGGGGCAAATTTAAACCGTAACCCATCTCCCGTGGAGGAGGAAGCGTCTCCTCTCACTGACCAATGACTTTGTCCGTCCATCTCTCACTGACCAATCACAGAGTCTAGCCACTTCCTGTATGCAAGGGCGAAGCATCCCTGCTCGTGGGAGCGGCAGCCGTCCAGGACGCTGGCTATGAAACCGTGCTCTGAGGGCAGGGCGGGGGGGCAGGGGTCAGGGGGAGCCCGCTTCAGACGCTTAGTGTCACGGGGGTCTAGGACCCCGACCCCGTCCACCTCCATGGCATTCTGACCCTCCTGAGTCTGTCCGTTCCTGCTCTCCACCCTGTATAGACCCACTCCTCTAGAGGAGGCTGTGTGAGGGTAGCTGCTCAGCCCAGCGTCAGTGTGGTTCAGCTGGGGAGACTCACTGCCACAGCCCTGGCCATCGTGGTGATCGTGGTCCCGCCTCCAGTGGTGCCAAAGGTAGAAGACGTGTCGCCTGGAGACAGATAGTGGTTAGGAAATACAGTGTTGGTTTTGATGTCATAGTAAACTGCTATCATTGAAAAACTAGATTTCTAGGATCTGTAGAACTGTAAAGCTAAAAAAACATTTTATGTTGAAACCATATTATATTCTTAAGGGGAAAAGATGCCACTCTAGACAAAAATAACAATATCCTCTAAGATATCACTGAGTCATAACCATCTTGGCCAAATCAATGTATAATTAATCTTCACATTCTCTACAGCCATTAGTCATCAGATAGCAACCATCTGAACACTGTTACCATGGCACCCCTTACTTCGCCCTATCACAACAAAGCTGGTCAGTAGGGCTGGGCGATATGGCCTAAGAATCGAATCTCCCATTTTTTTAATACTTATGGGCAATTCACAATATATATATAAAGATTGAATGTTTTAAATAAGCTTTCTTGTACAATTAAACTGTAAAAAAAAAAAACGCATTTCAAACAGTCAGCAATAATCTAATGAATTCAAGGCTAGGCTAAATATAAGCCTTCCACAATCATAAGACCCACTAATAATTGTATTATTTTATCAAAACAGTTTAACCTGTTATTTTTGCAATGATCACTGATCTAGTTTTCAAGTCAATCTATGAAAATGAACCATGCATAATTCCATGGCGTTGTTGGGGAAGCTTGCTTGTTTCAGTGATCCTGTACATTATACAGGTGGAGTTTTGGGCCAGGCAGGTTCAACCATGCAGGGCAGGTTGCAGGTGAGATGACAGACTAAACACAGCACCTGGCCCTCCATAGATATGTGGTAGTGAAGTATGGGCCTGAGGGCCCACACTTAGTATGTTGTGAATTCTGTTATGAATTTATTGTCATGTTTAAAAACATTGTAGAACTGCCTTAATTCTGCCGGAGCCCACCAAAAGTAGCTGCTGCCTTGGCAGATACAAATACTATGACAGTTTTAGATGAAAGCCCCACCCGGGAAATCAGGGGCTCGATAACATGTTTTCTAGGGCCCAAAACTACAGTACGTCTTAGCGCAAGGAACATCCTCACCATGTCTGAAACTTCATGACAGCTCAAGTTATCAGAGAGATGGAACTTGAATATCATGTGTGTAAGTGAAAGCAGATGGACTGGTTCTGGACGCACGGTGAAAAGCGATGGCTAAACGATCTATTCAGGAAAGGATGATTCCTCCTCAAGTGGTCTAGCCCTCATTATCAGTAGAACAACTGGCAAATCACTCTTGGAATGGGAACCCATCAATGACCAGTTCATCAGAGCAACACTTGACTCCAAGGACTGCAAGATCACCATCCTGCAATGCTATTCCCACACCAACGAGGCAGAGGAGAACAAGGATGACTGATACGAGCAGCTACAACAAGCAGTATCCAAGGTCCCACAACACGGCATGGTTATGACAGCAGTGGATTTGAATGCAAAGGTTGGAGCAGATAACACAGACTGTGAATAGACTATTGGGCAACAACAGTGAAAAGATTGTTGACTTTTGCCTCAATAACATCTGTGTGATTGGTGGCACACAATTCCCTCACAAAGACATCCATAAATTAACATGAAGATCTCCAGATGGTCACAGTCAACCAAGTTGACCACATCATTATCAATAAGAAATGGCGAAGGTGTCTGCAGGATATCAAGTTCCACCGTGGGGCAGATGTCAACAGCGACGACTACCTGGTAATAGCCAAGGTCAGGCTGAAGCTGTGAGCCACACACATACACAATACAACAAGGGCAGAACGTCTTTGACATCAACAAGCTCACATCTCCTGAAATAAAGAAAGCTTTTACCATTGAGCTAAGAAATCGCTTCAGTCCATTAGCCAATGCAGAGGAACACCAGGGCACAGTTGAAACCACGTGGAGTAACATTGTGAATGCGTAAACAGGCAAAGAAAGTTATTGGCTTTAGAAAGAAGGGCAAAGAAGTGGTTAACACAAGATACATGGAAGAAAATAGATGTGAGAAGGCTGGCCAAAGATAAACTGCTGAGCACAAAATCACCCAGGCTGATTGAGCGAGCAAAGCAAGAATATAAGACCAAGGACAAAAAAAGTAAGAAATAGTGCTGGAAGGGATAAGATTATTGGCCAGTGAGGCAGAACAAGCTGCAGCAAGAGGAGAACTAAGTACTCAATATAAGATCACAAGACAGCTCTGTGGCCGAGTTAGCAACCACACAATGCCAGTCAAAGACAAACAAGGTAAAACAACCAAAGAGGAACAATCTGCAAGATGGGTCCAGCACTTTGAAGAGGTTGTCAACTGGCCAAAGCCTAATGATCCAAAAGACCTACCAACCTCGTATGAGATTGATGGTATTGACACCGGCCCACCAGTTGAAGCAGAGGTCCAAGCAGCCATCAAGGCTTACGAAGACCTCTGCACACTAAGCTACTTAAAGCTGATGTCAACACAGCTACCAAGGTACTGACTGATATCTTTTGCAAGATCTGGGAGCATGATGTCTTACCACAAGACTAGAGAAAAGGCCTTATATCGTCAATCTGCCAAAGAAAGAAAACTTCAGCGAATGTGAACTGGCAACATACAACTAAACTCAGCAAAAAAAGAAACATCCTCTCACGGTCAACTTTTCAGCAACTTAACATCTGAAATATTTGTATGAACATAACAAGATACAACAACTGAGACATAACCTGAACAAGTTCCACAGACATGTGACTAACATAAATTGAATAATGTGTCCCTAAACAAAGGGGGGGGTCAAAAGTAACAGTCAGCATCTGGTGGGGCCACAGGCTGCATTAAGTACTGCAGTGCGTCTCTTCCTCATGGACTGCACCAGATTTGCCAGTTATTGCTGTGAGATGCTACCACTCTTCCACCAAGGCACCTGCAAGTTCCCGGACATTTCTGGGGGGAAAGGCCCTCACCCTCCGATCCAACAGGTCCCAGACGTGCTCAATGGGATTGAGATCTGGGCTCTTAGCTGGTCATGGAAGAACACAGGCATTCCTGTCTTGCAGGAAATCACACACAGAACGAGCCGTATGGCTGGTGGTATTGTCATGCTGTGGCGGGTCATGTCAGGAAGAGCCTGCAGGAAGGGTACCACATGAGGGAGGAGGATGTCTTCCCTGTAACACACAGCGTTGAGACTGCCTGCAATGACAACAAGCGCAGTCTGATGATGCTGTGACACACCGCCCCAGACCATGACGGACCGTCCACCTCCAAATAGATCCCGCTCCAGAGTACAGGCCTCGGTGTAATGCTCATTCCTTCGACGATAAATGCGAATCCGACCATCACCTCTGGTGAGACAAAACCGCGACTTGTCAGTGAAGAACACTTTTTGCCAGTCCTGTCTGTTCCAGTGACGGTGGGTTTGTGCCCATAGGCAACATTGTTGCCGGTGATGTCTGGTGAGGACTTGCCTTACAACAGGCCTACAAGCCCTCAGTCCAGCCTCTCTCAGCCTATTCCGGACAGTCTGAGCACTGATGGAGGGATTGTGCGTTCCTGGTGTAACTCGGGCAGTTGTTGTTGACATCCTGTACCTGTCCCGCAGGTGTGATGTTCGGATGTACCGATCCTGTGCAGGTGTTGTTACATGTGGTCTGCCACTGCGAGGACGATCAGCTGTCCATCCTGTCTCCCTGTAGCGCTGTCTTTGGCGTCTCACAGTACGGACATTGCAATTTATTGCCTTGGCCACATCTGCAGTCCTCATGCCTCCTTGCAGCATGCCTAAGGCACGTTCACGCAGATGAGCAGGGACCCTGGGCATTTTTCTTTTGGTGTTTTTCCAGAGTCAGTAGAAAGGCCTCTTTAGTGTCCTAAGTTTTCATAACTGTGATCTTAATTCCCTACCGTCTGTAAGCTGTTAGTGTCTTAACGACCGTTCCACAGGTGCATGTTCATTAATTGTTTATGGTTCATTGAACAAGCACGGGAAACAGTGTTTAAACCCTTTACAATGAAGATCTGTGAAGTTATTTGGATTTTTACTGATTATCTTTGAAAGACAGGGTCCTGAAAAAGGGATGTTTCTTTTTTTGCTGAGTTTATATCTTCTGCAGGATACACCTCAAAAGGATTGACATTGCTGTCAATGACAAACTCAGACAAGAACAAGCAGGGATCCGCAAAAGAAGAGCATGCATTTACCAAATTTACCTGCACAACATCATTGAGCAGTGCCGAGTGGAATGCACTCCTCCACATCAACTTTATTGATTTCAAGAAAGCATTCGATAGTGTTCACCTTGAGTGTTTATGGAGGGTCCTTGGAGCCTACGGAATACCACCTAAGATTGTTAACCTCATTGGGAAGTTCTATGAACACTTCCAATGTAGCATCATCCTTGATAGTTCTCCTACAGAGTCATTTCAAGTCTTGTGTCAGACAAAGCGGTATCCATTATTTGATCCTTTTTCTTGTTACCATCGACTGGGTAATGAGTCAAACAACATCTGACAATTCCAAAGGAATCCAGAGGTCCCTCTTCCCCAATCTAGAGGACCTTGACTTTGCTGATGATCTGGACCCTATATCATCTAAACACATCCACCTCCAGGAGAAGTTAGACAGACTCTGCATGTATGCTAAACAGACTGGTCTCCATATCAACGTACACAAGACCCAAGCCATGAGCATTAATACATCACCAACACCTACAATTACCATTGATGGAGAGGCGCTTAAGTTTGTCGACAACTTCACCTAACTTGTAAGCCTAATCAGCAGTGACAAAGAAGCCAAAAAAACCTCAAGGCCCGAAAAAACTAAACCAGAGGTGTCATGCCTTGGTCTTAGTATTTTGTGTTTTAGTTAATTAGTTGGTCAGGCCAGGGTGTGACATGGGTTTATTGTTTGTTGTATTCTTAGTGGGGTTTTTTAGTTATTGGGATTGTAGCTGATTAGGGGTGTGTGTTACATAGGTTTGGCTGCCTGAGGCGGTTCTCAATCAGAGTCAGGTGATTCTCGTTATCTCTGACTGGGAACCGTATTTAGGTAGCCTGGGTTTCGCTTTGTATTTCGTGGGTGATTGTTCCTGTCTCTGTGTAGTGTTCACCAGATAGGCTGTAATAGGTTTCACGTTCCATTTTGCTGTTTTGTATTTATTAGTTATTTCATGTATAGTTCCGTTGTTTGTTTCACTAATAAACATGAGTAACCAACACGCTGCATTTCGGTCCGACTCTCATTCAACAAACGAAGAACGTTGTTACAAGAGGAGCTTTCAGTCGACTCCATCCCATATGGAACTCAAAAGTACCAATTGCACATAGGGTTGCACATTTTGGGGAATATTCAGAGGTGGAAACTTTTCGTCTGAATTAACAGGAATATATGGGGATTAACAGAAATATATGCAAATTAATATTAATATTATTTAAATGTAGATGTTTTTTGCATTGGATATATTTACCATATGATATGGAGACAGAAACATAAACCTTTTACCTTATCATAAGTAGACATAATGACAAATTATTAAATCCTTACAATAGACATTTTAAAAACAATTTAGTTAAGTACTGAACTTTAAATAAATGAGTTGACTCTTCACATGGAATGATTTCACTGAACAACAAAGGGAATATTGAATGATCCCCAATGATCCATTACATCTCCCAAAAACCTTTTCAACATACATCTGTAAAATTATAGTCTAGAAACTAAAGCTTTGGTTGTCTTCCTCTCAGGCATCCATGTGTTCTCCCTGGACCTCCTCAATGTCCACCTCTTGAACATCAGACTCTGAGGCCTCATCGTTTCCAACCTTGTTGAGGATGGCTTGTCGTCAGGCTCAAAATGCCTAAAATTTGCCCGGATGGCCACCAATTTTTCAACCCTTGTATTGGTCAGCCTGTTGCATGCTTTGGTGTCTGTGTTCCCAAACAAGGGCCATTGCACTCTGAAGCGATTGATATTGGTGGGATTTGGAGGATGGAGGCAACGGAGAAAGAGCCTCAGAACCACAAAGTCCCTTCCTCCAGGTGGCTGATGAGATATGTTGGCACGACTGCCATATTGCATTTCCATCCTAAGGCCCTTGCTTGGAAGTATACTTCGCCAGACTGCCAAGAAGTTTGCCCTCATCCAGGCCAAAGTGGAGAGACCTTAGGCCTTGTTGACCTCTGCACCAGACAGGATGCTCTTGCCAGCATACTTGGGGTCCAACATATACGCTGCGGCGTGCATGGGCTTCAGGCAGAAGTTTTCACGCTTTTTGATATATTTCAAAACTGCAGTTTCCTCTGCTTGGAGCAACAGTGAAGTGGGCAGGGCAGTATGGATTTCTTATCTTACATCTGCAAGCAGTCTGAACATCAGACAGGATGGTATTGTCTCCCTCAATCCATGCAATGGCTACTGCTACAGGTTTCAGGAGTTTCAGGCTGCTTACCACTCTCTCCCAAAATACATCATCCAGGAGGATCCTCTTGATGGGGCTGTCCATATCGGTAGACTGTGATATGGCCATTTCTTGGAGAGACTCCTTCCCCTCCAGGAGACTGTCAAACATGATGACAACACCACCCCAACAGGTGTTGCTGGGCAGCTTCAATGTGGTGCTCCTATTCTTCTCACTAACTTGATGACCCTGCACATAACCGTAACAATTTCCTTGGCTCTCCTGTAGTGTATCCATTGTTTTCAGTGCCATGATGTCCTTGAGGAGCAGATTCAATGCATGAGCAGCACAGCCAATGGGTGTGATGTGAGGGTAGGACTCCTCCACTTTAGACCAAGCAGCCTTTATGTTCACAGCATTGTCTGTCACCAGTGCAAATACCTTCTATGGTCCAAGGTCATTGATGCTCATCTGCAATGTAGAGACTGGTGTGTCTGTTGTGCCGTGTGTCTGTGCTCTTGTAGAATACTGGTTGAGGGGTGGAGATGATGTAGTTAATTATTCCTTGCCCACAAACATTCAACCACCCATCAGAGAGGATTGCAATACCGTCTGCTTTCTCTATGATTTGCTTGACCTTCACTTGATCTCTGTTGAACTCTGCATCTAGCAAATGAGTGGTGTATGTCTGATTGGAGGGGTATATGCTGGGCAAAGAACATTCATAAATCTCTTCCAATACACATTGCCTTTGAGCATCAGAAGTGAACCAGTTGCATACGCAGCTCGAGCAAGACATTCATCAGCATTCCTCTGACTACGTTCCTCCATTGATTCAAAAAACCTTCTCATTCCAGGAGGACCATGAGCTGTGAGGTGTCTGACCATGAGGTGTCCGACTCATAATTTTCACAGTGAATAGAAGAGGGACTTTTGTCAGAGGTTGCTTGCTGTGAGAACTTTATGCACTTTATCTTTGTTCCATTCTTCACATATGATTTGGCACAGTATTTGCAAATGTACAGAGCTTTTCCTTATACATTAGCTGCAGTGAAATGTTTCCACAAATCAGCATTTTCCTGTAAAGATTTGAAAAAAATGAGTAAAAAAACAACAAATTGTCACGCCTTGGTCTTAGTATTTTGTGTTTTAGTTAATTAGTTGGTCAGGCCAGGGTGAGACATGGGTTTATGTTATTGTGTTGTCGTATTGGGGTTTTTGTCGGCATTGGGATTGTGGTTGATTAGGGGTGTGTTTAGTTTAGGTTTGGCTGCCTGAGGCAGTTCTCAATCAGAGTCAGGTGATTCTTGTTGTCTCTGATAGGGAACCGTATTTAGGTAGCCTGGGTTTCACTGTGTATTTCGTGGGTGATTGTTCCGGTCTCTGTGTAGTTTCACCAGATAGGCTGTACTTAGGTTTCACATTCCGTTTTGTTGTTTTGTATTTGTCTCAGTATTTTCATGTAATCGTCATTTGTTTCATTAAAAAAACATGAGTAACCAACACGCTGCATTTCGGTCCGACTCTCTTTCGACAAACGAAGAACGCCGTTACAGAATCACCCACCACACACGGACCGAGCAGCGTGTTAACAGGCAGGAGCCACAGAAGAGGCAACAGAAGCAGCTTCAGTGGGAGAGGCTGCACCACTTGGAGAATTGGACATGGAAGGAAGAACTGGACGGAAAAGGACCCTGGGCTCAGCCTGGTGAATATCGCCGCCCCAAGGAGGAATTAGAGGCGGCTAAAGCGGAGAGGCGCTGGTATGAGGAGGCAGCAAGGTGACGTGGATGGAAGCCCGGGAATCAGCCCCAAACATTTCTTGGGGGAGGCTTACAGGGAGTATGGCTACGCCAGGTAGGAGACCTGCGCAAACTCACTGTGCTTACCGGGGGGCTAGAGAGACCGGGCAGGCACCGTGTTATGCAGTGGTGCTAGAGCTGCCAGTCTGCATGGAGCAGCCAGAGCTGTCAGTCTGCTTGGAGCAGCCAGAGCTGTCAGTCTACTTGGAGCAGCCAGAGCTGCCAGTCTGCATGGAGCTGCCAGTCTGCAAGGAGCTGCCAGTCTGAAGGAGCTGCCAGTCTGCAAGGAGCTGTCAGTCTGCAAGGAGCTGCCAGTCTGCAAGGAGCTGCCAGTCGGCAAGGGGCTGCCAAAGCTGTTAGTCTGCATGGAACCGTCAGAGCTGTCAGTCTGCAAGAAGCCGCCAGAGCTGTTAATCAGCATGGAGCAGCCAGAGCCGTCAGTCAGCATGAAGCAGCCAGAACCGTCAGTCTGCCAGGATCTGCCAGTCAACCAGACTCTTCCAGATCTGCCAGTCAGCCAGACCCTTCCAGATCTGCCAGTCAGCCAGACTCTTCCAGATCTGCCAGTCAGCCAGACTCTTCCAGATCTGCCAGTCAGCCAGACTCTTCCAGATCTGCCAGACTCTTCCAGATCCGCCAGTCATCCAGACTCTTCCAGATCCGCCAGTCAGCCAGACTCTTCCAGATCCGCCAGTCAGCCAGACTCTTCCAGATCCGCCAGTCAGCCAGACTCTTCCAGATCCGCCAGTCAGCCAGACCCTTCCAGATCCGCCAGTCAGCCAGACCCTTCCAGATCCGCCAGTCAGCCAGACCCTTCCAGATCCGCCAGTCAGCCAGACCCTTCCAGATCCGCCAGTCAGCCAGACCCTTCCAGATCCGCCAGTCAGCCAGACCCTTCCAGATCCGCCAGTCAGCCAGACCCTTCCAGATCCGCCAGTCAGCCAGACCCTTCCAGATCCGCCAGTCAGCCAGACTCTTCCAGATCCGCCAGTCAGCCAGACTCTTCCAGATCCGCCAGTCAGCCAGACTCTTCCAGATCCTCCAGTCAGCCAGACTCTTCCAGATCCGCCAGTCAGCCAGACTCTTCCAGATCCGCCAGTCAGCCAGACTCTTCCAGATCCGCCAGTCAGCCAGACTCTTCCAGATCCGCCAGACTCTTCCAGATCCGCCAGACTCTTCCAGATCCGCCAGACTCTTCCAGATCCGCCAGTCAGCCAGACTCTTCCAGATCCGCCAGTCAGCCAGACTCTTCCAGATCCGCCAGTCAGCCAGACCCTTCCAGATCCGCCAGTCAGCCAGACCCTTCCAGATCCGCCAGTCAGCCAGACCCTTCCAGATCCGCCAGTCAGCCAGACCCTTCCAGATCCGCCAGTCAGCCAGACCCTTCCAGATCCGCCAGTCAGCCAGACCCTTCCAGATCCGCCAGTCAGCCAGACTCTTCCAGATCCGCCAGTCAGCCAGACTCTTCCAGATCCGCCAGTCAGCCAGACTCTTCCAGATCCGCCAGTCAGCCAGACCCTTCCAGATCCGCCAGTCAGCCAGACCCTTCCAGATCCGCCAGTCAGCCAGACCCTTCCAGATCCGCCAGTCAGCCAGACCCTTCCAGATCCGCCAGTCAGCCAGACCCTTCCAGATCCGCCAGTCAGCCAGACCCTTCCAGATCCGCCAGTCAGCCAGACTCTTCCAGATCCGCCAGTCAGCCAGACTCTTCCAGATCCGCCAGTCAGCCAGACTCTTCCAGATCCGCCAGTCAGCCAGACTCTTCCAGATCCGCCAGTCAGCCAGACTCTTCCAGATCCGCCAGTCAGCCAGACTCTTCCAGATCCGCCAGACTCTTCCAGATCCGCCAGACTCTTCCAGATCCGCCAGACTCTTCCAGATCCGCCAGACTCTTCCAGATCAGCCAGACTCTTCCAGATCCGCCAGACTCTTCCAGATCCGCCAGACTCTTCCAGATCCGCCAGACTCTTCCAGATCCGCCAGACTCTTCCAGATCCGCCAGACTCTTCCAGATCCGCCAGACTCTTCCAGATCCGCCAGACTCTTCCAGATCCGCCAGACTCTTCCAGATCCGCCAGACTCTTCCAGATCCGCCAGTCAGCCAGACTCTTCCAGATCCGCCAGTCAGCCAGACTCTTCCAGATCCGCCAGTCAGCCAGTTTCTTCCAGATCCGCCAGTCAGCCAGACTCTTCCAGATCCGCCAGTCAGCCAGACTCTTCCAGATCCGCCAGTCAGCCAGACTCTTCCAGATCTGCCAGTCAACCAGAATCTTTCAGATCTGCTAGTCAACCAGACTTCCAGATCTGCTAGTCAACCAGACTTCCAGATCTGCTAGTCAACCAGACTCTTCCAGATCTGCTAGTCAACCAGACTCTTCCAGATCCGCCAGTCAGCCAGGATCTTCCAGACCTGCTCGTCAACCAGACTTTTCCAGATCTGCTAGTCAACCAGAATCTTCCAGATCTGCTAGTCAACACGACTCTTCCAGATCCGCCAGTCAGCCAGGATCTGCCAGAACTGCCAGCCAGCCAGGATCTGCCGGATTCAACTGCCTGGCTGGGCTGCCCCTCAGTGCCGGGCTGCCCCTCAGTCCCGAGCTTCCCCTCAGTCCCGAGCTTCCCCTCAGTCCCGAGCTGCTTCAGTCCCGAGCTGCCCCTCAGTCACAAGCTACTCCTCAGTTCAGGGGGGTTCTGGGTGAGGACTATTAGGCCATGGTCGGCGGTGAGGGTGGATTATCCCAGGACGCGAAGGGGAGGAACTATGACATTTATGGAGTGGGGTCCACGTCCCGAGCCGGAACCGCCACCATGGACAGACCCGGACCCTCCCTATGGTTTTGAGGTGCGTCCGGGAGTCCGCACCTTAGGGGGGGGGTTCTGTCACGCCTTGGTCTTAGTATTTTGTGTTTTAGTTAATTAGTTGGTCAGGCCAGGGTGTGACATGGGTTTATGTTATTGTGTTGTCGTATTGGGTTTTTTGTAGGCATTGGGATTGTGGTTGATTAGGGGTGTGTTTAGTTTAGGTTTGGCTGCCTGAGGCGGTTCTCAATCAGAGTCAGGTGATTCTTGTTGTCTCCGATAGGGAACCGTATTTAGGTAGCCTGGGTTTCACTGTGTATTTCGTGGGTGATTGTTCTTGTCTCTGTGTAGTTTCACCAGATAGGCTGTACTTAGGTTTCACGTTCCGTTTTGTTGTTTTATATTTGTCTCAGTATTTTCATGTAATCGTCATTTGTTTCATTAAAAAAACATGAGTAACCAACACGCTGCATTTCGGTCCGACTCTCTTTTGACAAACGAAGAACGCCGTTACACAAATACTATTCCATGTACAGATAAATAGTTAAGCCGTCAGATTAAACAACTCCTTTGTAAAAATAAACATTTTAAAATGAAACAGGTGAATTAACACTCCTCAGTTAGCAGGCTCAAGCAAGCTAAAACCCACATGGTAGCATAAACTAACTAGCAGAAATTGTTAACAAGATAGAAAAGATTTAAACACACTTTGCTAATAATGGATTTTATTATTTTTATTTTACCTTTATTTAACTAGGTAAGTCAGTTATGTCAGAACAAATTCTTATTTTCAATGACGGCCTAGGAACAGTGGGTTAACGGCCTTGTTCAGGGGCAGAACGACAGATTTGTACCATGTCAGCTTGGGGATTCAATCTTACAACCTTTCGGTTACTAGTCCAATGCTCTAACCACTATGTCATATATAATATATTCACCCCACCCAGTATTGTAATCGAAACTTACCAGAAATCATGTAGTCCTTGGCTCAGACAATGTAGTAGTGTGGGCTCAATAGCATCTCATTAGTGTGCAAGATCTTGAGAATCAGCTGTATATGTGATGGAAGAATGCACTGTGCATGAAAAGGGTTGCAATTCCATTGAATTGGGGATAATTTACCAAAATATGCCACAAGACCTAGAATTGCCTTATGTGTATCCCACAAAATAAGGTTCACTGTTATAAGCTAACTTTTTTGATGAATTTAAGCAAAATTACCCAAACTTCCTATGGAAAATTACTGGAAAATGTCCGACCCTTTGCAACCCTAATACAGACTCAAACTAATTTCAGGATTTATAATAGCATTGTCAAGTCACTGCTTCTCCAACATCTTCCAGCCAAACAAGATCTCTAATGAGAACCTGTATAGGAGGAAGGGCTGTAAGAACATGGTCCTGGAATTAAATATATGCAGGTTGTGTTCACTTGGTCATGTGCTGAGGATGCTGCCAGAAAGGATCCCCAAAGATGCCCTCAAATGGATACCAACTGGAAAGCGCAAGTGACGTAGGCCAAAAACAACATGGTGACGGACAGTGGTGGCTGAGCTGGAAGAGATGGATCTTTCATGGGACAGGGCACAAATTGTGGCCAAAGACAGACACCAGTGGCAGAAGATTGTTACAACCTTATGCCCCACCCGGAACGAAGAGGATTAAGTAAAGTAAGTATGCAATAATGCAGTCACTAATAAACCTCTTGTAACAGGCAATTTAGAAAATTATAAAGCGTGTTGTTTGGATCCTGGATGCTGATTGAGTGATATGCGGGAGTTGTGGGATCACAACAGTAAAATACCATGACGTGTTAATGTCATAATTCCACTGTGCCCCAGCCCTGGCTGTAAATTCAAAAACATAATCTCGTTAAGGAAAACGGCGCCTTCACATTATTTTTCCATTTGGTTTGCAACAGTTGGGAGTTGTATAAACCCTTCTGTCTGCCTCTGCGATCTGTGCAACAATGTATAATTTTACAAATGTGATCTCTACCTAGCCCAAGAAGGAACATGAAACGAATAATTCGTATTCATGGAATACGTAAACACTCAGAATTCCATGAATTCATTAACCAGCGCATGTGCGGCCTATGTATGCCTATTGGATATTTATTAAAACATTATTTATTGAAGTTCTTGTCAATCATTGAATCTCTGATAGCTAGATACATGCAAATGATTTGTTTAGCATAACAAAGTTGAATGAATAGAATAACCAGCCTGCTTGGATAGCAAGCAAAAGTTATCAGATGCAGGCCTGGAGGCAAGGGAAATAATGGCCATCGGTCCAAGAGCTCACTCAAGAGTTATTGGCAGCCCCTAACATGGAGAACAGAAAGCACTGGAGTGCCATTTTAGCTCGCAATGATGTGAGTGGGACGTCCCATTCTCCACCAATGAGGCAAGCACTGGCTGTCACCAACCAGTGCCAGGATCATGGACAGTTCATCCACTCTTGTGCCATCAACGGAAACATCACTATAAAACATCACCAACTAGCTTGGTTAGTTCGGACTCGGCAACAATAATATTTGTTGCCCATGTAGGCCTATTGGATATTTATTAAATCATTGTTTATTGAAGTTCTTGTCAATCATCCTCATTGAATCTCTGTTAGCTAGCTACATGCCAGTGATTTGTTTAGCATAACAACATCGAATTAATAGAATGATTAGCATTAACAACTAGGTCAAAACATGAGAAAATAACGAATGACAAGCCTGCTTGGGAAGCAACTTCAAAATACAAAACAAATTGCCTTGCTAAACATAATGGTTTTTAATGAAACAATGTAATTTCTATTTTTATAAATATGTTGTGTCGTGGAAATTTCCTTAATTACCAAATGATGAGAGAGCAAATCACACGAGTCAGAGTTATGCTTAATCTTCACTTTTAATAATAATTAAGCTTTTGCAATAGCATTTTGACTTTCAACAGTTCAGTATCTCTAATGAAAAGTTGAGAGTGCCCAACATAATGGCAAATGGGTTCCTTTATAGCAAAGATCCACCCCCTCCTAGACGACATGACAAAACACAGGTCTTAGGAACTTACACAGAGAAAGACTTGACTTCAGAGGAATATCCCCTAGTCAGACAGAGTTGGCTATAAATTATCGTTCAGTTTGGTCTCCTAAACAAAGCTCTTATCTCGTCCTTGGTACAAGATGGTACCAAGACATTACCCCCACCCTATGATATATATCAAATTGTCATTTAGATAGAACCAATTCTAAATACAACCAATCCTGGACAAAATAACGGAGAGGAGAGTGACCCTATAGGTCAACAAAGAGTGAGCATAGAATGATTCCAGACACTGCCATCCTCCTTTCCCCGATGGGAAAAGTAGGGAGTGACTGGCACACTGACACAGTGGAGCAAAAGATATGTTTACACATGATGACCCCTTGACCTCTCCCCTCTCTGCGGCCCATGCAACTTAGTCTTGACATAGAACAGGTAACTGCCAATGGCCACCACTATAGTACAACAAAATACATTCTCATGAGAAATAACTCATAAGCATATGATGAATATAAAACATCTTATCTATGTTACCCGCCAATTCTGATTATTCCCCAACAGTTGGCAACCGTTTTATAAAAGCAATAAGGCCACTTGAACCCTGGGATAATCATGTGACAGCTGTTCCCGGCCCTCAGCGAAGCCCTTAATTGGAAGTTAGCACACGATAATCACAGATAACGTAATACAAAAAGTAAGGGCGTCGATCAGAAAACCAGTCAGTATCTGGTGTGAACACCATTTGCCTCGTGCAGCGTGCGAAGTTGCTGGATATTGGTGGGAACTGGAACACACTGGCGTACACGTTGATCCAGAGTATCCCAAACATGCTCAATTGGTGACATATCTGGTGAGTATGCAGGCCATGGAAGAACTGGGACATTTTCAGAGTCCAGGAATTGTGTAAAGATCCTTGCGACATGGGGCTGTGTATTGAAACAGGAGGTGATGGCGGTGGATAAATGGCACAACATGGGCCACGGGATCTCGTCACTGAATCTCTGTGCATTTAAATTGCCATCTATACAATGCAATTGTGTTCATTGACCGTAGTTTATTCCTGCCCATACCATAACCCCACGGCCACCATGGGGCACTCTGTTAAAACTTCTTTGGGATAGGGGGCAGCATTTTCAATTTTGGATGAATAGCGTGCCCAGAGTAAACTGACTCCTACTCAGTCCCAGATGCTAATAAATGCATATTATTAGTAGTATTGGATGAGATGAGAGGTCGCTCTCGTTCCATTGCTTTTCTACAGACAATGGAATTCTCCGGTTGGAACATTATTGAACATTTATGATAAAAACATCCTAAAGATTGATTGAGTTGAGTTTATTTTATTTTTACAGGGACAGTGCACTTTAATCAACGTTTCAGTAAAAATGCCGGTTTTAGCCAGCCGGCTAATTTTCAACCGCAGTCCCTGGGCAGGTTATTAAAAACAATTACAATATAGACAGTAGCAATAGCATACAGAGCAACATAGTACAAGCAAGACGTAGCATACATATTCTATACTTATTTTGACAAGTTTCTACGACCTGTAATATAACTTTTTGAACTTTTCATCCGACGTTCGGCTGGACCTGAACGCGCGTTTGGATTTGTTTACAAAACGCGCAAAAAAAGAAGCTATTTGGACATAAATGATGGACATTATCGAACAAAACAAACATTTATTGTGGAACTGCGATTCCTGGGAGTGCATTCTGATGAAGATCATCAAAGGTAAGTGAATATTTATAATGCTATTTCTGACTAATGTTGACTGCGCAACATGGCGGATATTTCTTTTGACAGGTTTGGGCTCTGAGCGCGGTACTCAGATTATGCTTTTTCCGTAAAGTTTTTTTGAAATGTGTGTATCTAAAGTTCCATGCATAACACTTGAATTTTCATCAACATTTATAATGATTATTTCTGTGAATTAATGTAGCTCAATGAAAAATCACAGCATGTTTTTGAACGACTGAACATAACACACCAATGTAAAATTAGATTTTTGGATATAAATATGCACTTTATCGAACAAAACATACATGTATTGTGTAACATGAAGTCCTATGAGTGTCATCTGATGAAGATCATCACAGGTTAGTGATTAATTGTATCTCTATTTGGCTGGAAAAATGGCTGGGTTTTTCTGTGACACAACATAATCGTTTGTGGAGCTTTCGCTGTAAAGCATTTTTGAAATCAGACACTGTGGCTGGATTATTTATCTTTAAAATGGTGCCTAATACTTGTATGTTTGAGAAATTTGATTTATGAGATTTCTGTTGATTTGTATTTGGCGCTCTGCATCGTCATTGGCTGTTGGCGAGGGGTTCCTAGCGAAACCCCAGTCCTAGACAGGTTAACAATGTTGACATCAGCAAACCGCTTGCCCACACGACGCCGTCCGCCATACACGCTGTCTGCCATCTGCCTGGTACAGTTGAAACCGCGATTCATCCGTGAAGAGCACACTTCTCCAGTGGGCCAGTGGCCATCTAAGGTGAGCATTTGCCCACTGAAGTCGATGACGACGCCAAACTGTAGTCAGTTCAAGAGCCTGCTGAGGAGACGACGAGCACGCAGATTAAATTCTTTAGTTGTGCAAATCCAGTTTCATCAGCTGTCCAGGTGGCTGAAGCAGGTGATACCACAGTTGAAGAAGCCTGGAATGGCGTGGTTACATGTGGACTGTGGTTGTGAGGTCGGTTGGACGTACTGCCAAATTCTCTAAAATTACGTTGGAGGTGGCTTATGGTAGAGAAATTAACATTCAATTCTCTGACCCATCTCAAATAGCGAGTTGTCAAAGAGGAAGAAGTGATCTTTCATATTTGTTGTTCTGAGTGGCAGGGGGAGGAGCTTTGTGTGTAGGGGAGGAGCTTGGTGTGTGTGTGTGTTTAAACGGGAGGGTGCACAGTCATAGCAGAATTAGCGAAGGAGACGAGACCATTTGGGGTGGCAGCGTAGCCTAGTGGTTAGAGCGTTGGACTAGTAACCGGAAGGTTGCAAGTTCAAACCCCCAAGCTGACAAGGTACAAATCTGTCATTCTGCCGCTGAACAGGCAGTTAACCCACTACTCCTAGGCCATCATTGAAAATAAGAATTTGTTCTTAACTGACTTGCCTAGTTAAATAACGGTAAAATAAAAATAAAAAAAGACATGAGAACAAGTGGACATAAACACTCATAAAAACAAAAAATAGAACAGCCAATTCTTGCGATATTGGCATTTGAAATATTGTGCTAAAACAAATTTGATTTTAATATACATATTTTTTTTTTTTTTTTTTGATGATGATTTGGAAAGGCACACACCTGTCTATATAAAGTTCCACAAAAAATGTCTGCAGCATTGCAAGTCCCTAAGAAGTCCACAGTGCCCTGAATTATTAAATGGAAGAAGTTTGGAACGACCAATACTCTTCCTAGAGCTGGCCACCTGGCCGAAATGATTAATTTGGGGAGAAGGGCCTTGGTCAGGGAGGTGAACAAGAACCCGATGGTCACTCCGACAAAGCTCCAGCGTTCCTCTGTGGAGATGGGAGAACCTTCCAGAAGAACAACCATCTCTGCATCACTCCACCAATCAGGCCTTTATGGTAGAGTGGCCAGACGGAAGCCACACCTCAGTGATAGGCACATGACACCCGACTTGGAGTTTGCCGAAAGACACCTAAAGGACCATGAGAAACAAGATTCTCTTGTCTGATGAAACCAAGATGGAACTCTTTGGCCTGAATGCCAAGAGCCACATCTGGAAGAAACCTGGCACTATCCCTACGGTGAAGCATGGTGGTGACAGCATCATGCTGTGGGGATGTTTTCAGTGGCAGGGACTAGGAAACTAGTCAGGATTGAGGGAAAGATGAACGGAGCAAAGTACAGCGAGATCATTGATGAAATCCTGCTCCAGAGCACTCAGGACCTCAGACAGGGGGCGAAGGTTCACCTTCCAACAGGACAAGTGGCCCAGCCAGAGCCCCGACTTGAACATCTCTGGAGAGACATGAAAATACATGTGTAGCGACGCTCCCCATCCAACCTGACAGAGCTAACGTAACCGAATGTGGAAAAAGTGAAGGGGTCTGAATACTTTCCGAATGCACCGTATATGACATGATAGGGACCTACCAACACATCCACTACTGAAGAGTCCTGAGAACATAGTAATGGTCTAACGGACAATAAAAACGATTGGCATAATAAAGCATTTGCCACCAATATGGAGGGTAGTTAGCCAAACTCTGTACAGTGTCATGGCTCTAGTTGAAATTAGGCCGCACCCTAGATACACACAAACAACGTGCTGGTGCATGATTGTTCCTCCTTTGATCTCACCTGTGACACATAATAAAATGTGTTCTGTGATTGGCTAACATTGTAGTCTGAGGTTGAGTGACAGTGGCCTGTGGGCTCGTACCTGTGACACCAGAGTGTCTCGTGTCCGGGGAAGGACTGGATGAGGTCAGTACACAGCTCCATCTCCTGGTGAAACAGCTGGGGCATGGCCGGCACCGAGGACTGGTCCTCTGGGGTGGCAGGAGAGAGGCAGGGGGCTGCTGCTGTGGCCTCTCCGTTAGCCTGGTGGTGGGGGTGGCCTGGCTGGAGGTCCGGGCTGGGACTGCGAGGGCTGGAGCTGCCGGGGCTGGGCCAAGGGGCATGGTGGTGGTGCATGGACTGGCTGAGCTCCCTGACCAGGGCCTTGAGCAGGAACTGGCGGTAGTGAAAGCCACTGTGGTCCGACACGTGCATGGAGACCCACTCACGCATGGAGGACAGCTCATCATGGAGCACCTGGGAAAAGAGGAGGAGAGGTGACCTCATTCAAGCAAAGGTTTTCCATTCAAAGGTATTTTCCCTATGCTAACCAACATATGATTAAAGAGGACATTGAATTGTAGGTGTACATGTTCAGACAAACAGCCATTTTTAACAATAAAACAATGTATGTTATGGTTGGCATTATACTTGTGCACA
Organism: Oncorhynchus masou masou; assembly: GCF_036934945.1. Classification (NCBI taxonomy): domain Eukaryota; kingdom Metazoa; phylum Chordata; class Actinopteri; order Salmoniformes; family Salmonidae; genus Oncorhynchus; species Oncorhynchus masou. Next base: position 48,058,415 of record NC_088212.1, read on the forward strand.
CTAGAGAAAAAAAAAGAGAGGGAAATGATTTGGCTTCTTACAAAAAATTGATTTGAACAATCAAACGCTATCAGGACAGCCATTACAAGAACCAAACCCCAATGGGTGATCAGAAAGTAGGCTTATCTTATCATAACAGGAAGCGCCTATTAAAGTATCATTGCTACAGTCTACTCTGTCACAGTCCTATATCCCTGGTTCTAATAAACAGTAGCATCTTTCCATATCCTAGGAGTGCCTGGCATGGCTTAAAAATTAGGAACGGATCAACTGAGCCACAACATTCCATCCACCTTTAAATCCCTAGGCCTCTTATTTTAGGATCAGGCCTTAGGGATTTGCTGCATTAATGCCTGCACTGTCCCCAGATCAGTTAAATGGACAAGAAAGTTCCTGTCCTCCTCAACATTCTGTGACAGGCTAGAGATATGAGGCAGCAGGGGCTGGAGACACACAGACCCTGGTCATACTGTATAAGCCATGCTATCTGCATGAAACATTCATAGCTAGTTGTCGGCTAGACTAGCACACACAAATGTTTTCTGTCAGTGTTACATTGAAAGAACTGTCATAGTTACATTGAAAGAGCTGTTAATGTTTTGCCAGAGACCATGAACATACAATTAAGAGGCAGAGAGAGAGAGGCAGAGAGAGAGGTAGAGACAGAGAGGCAGAGAGAGAGAGAGGGGCAGAGAGAGTGAGGCAGAGGCAGAGCGAGAGAGAGAGTGGCAGAGCGAGAGAGGCAGAGCGAGAGAGATTGCCAGAGCGAGAGAGAGGCAGAGCGAGAGAGAGGCAGAGCTAGAGAGAGGCAGAGCTAGAGAGAGGCAAAGGCAGACCCAAGAGGCAGAGGCAGAGAGAGGCAGAGTGAGAAAGAAAGGCAGAGCAAGAGAGAGGCAGAGCGAGAGAGATAGCCAGAGCGAGAGAGAGGCAGAGCGAGAGAGAGGCAGAGCGAGAGAGAGGCAGAGCTAGAGAGGCAGAGCTAGAGAGAGGCAAAGGCAGACCCAAGAGGCAGAGGCAGAGAGAGGCAGAGTGAGAAAGAAAGGCAGAGCGAGAGAGAGGCAGAGCGAGAGAGAGGCAGAGCGAGAGAGAGGCAGAGAGAGAGACCCTATCTCGTCCTACTCCTACCTTCAAGTTGCCCTGGGCCATGTTCTGCAGGACCCAGATACGGTGCGACCAGGCGTTGTAGTTGCTAGGGTAGCGGCTGGCGGCGTCGGCGCATACCTTCATCTCGTCGTGTAGAACCCTCTGGAGGCGCTCACTAAGCCGAGTCCTCTCTGCTGCATCACGCAGGCCACTGTCACGCTGCTCCTTCCGGTCCGAGCTGGGGGGAGAACACTCCCGTAGCACCTGCTGTAGTACCCAGCGCCTGGAAACACAGGGGGAATGTTTAACTATATACACTGACTGAACACACATACACCTCAAATACCCTCGGCTCCCAAAACAGCCCTAAACCCAGAACCAACCGAACCTATAGTAAGCATCTGGTTCAACAACAGAGCCAGGACAAAAGGCCTAGATAATATCAATACAAAACAGCTACGTAAGTGACCTATCATCTGCGATGACATTCTCAGAATGGATTGTGCAACCACAGCCGTCTCAGGCTGCTAAACACTTTGCTGGCCAGATGAGGGGTCATTTTGGGTCAGTTAGCTCATGTCATGTGGTTGAAGGATTTTTTTTATCAATAATGACTAAATGATGTATACATTTAACGTAGAATTATAAACTAATAGAATTCTATCCTGTCTGATGAAGAATGTTTGTACATAGGCCAAGAGGAAGGGTTAACAGACAACTTGTGATCACAGTGAAACTAACAACAGGAAGGATGTCTGGTCCCCAACCAGGGAGGGGAGAAACCCTTGGGCTTGCAGTAGATTGTGTAACATGTGGTAGCATATGATAAGCAATATGTATGTGTTGGAATGGAATTGAAAAGCAGCTTTGTCATTGTCTTAGAGGAGGGACATTTATGACGAAATGAGAGGTATATAAACCAATTTACATGAAATGATGGGTAGAGCTCTAGAAAATAAACGTCACTGGCTATTTTTGACTGGTCTCCGTCTGTTTCATTTCCCCCAAAACCTTACAAACTGAGTACAGACTGAGTATTTTAATTGAATTGTTTAATGAACACATAAGAACAAAATGCATCTAACACATGTACACACCATATATGGCCATATACAGTGCCTTCAGAAACCATTCACACCTTGACTTTCTACACATTTTGTTGTGCTACAACGTGGTATTAAAATTAATTTAATTGTCATTTTTTTTGTCAACGATCTACACAAAATACTCTAACGTCAAAGTGGAAAATGAATTCTAACATTTGTAAAAGATATATAGTACCAGTCCATTGTTTCGGGGACACATACTCATTCAACCTTTTTTCTTTATTTTGACTATTTTCTACATGGTAGAATAATAGTGAAGATGTCAAAACTATGAAATACAACATAATACTACAATGATGAAGTAACCCAAAAAAAAGTGTTAAACAAATCAAAATATATTTTAAATGTGAGATTCTTCAAAGTAGCCACCCTTTGCCTTGATGACAGCTTTGCACATTCTTGGCATTCTCTCATCCAGCTTCACCTGGAATTCTTTTCCAACCATCTTGAAGGGGCTACCAAATATGCTGAGCACTTGTTGGCTGCTTTTCCTTCACTCTGCAGTCCAACTCATCCCAAACCATCTCAATTGGGTTGAAGTTTGGTGATTGTGGAGGTCAGGTCATCTGATGAAGCAACTCCATCACTCTTTCTTGGTCAAATAGCCCTTACACAGACTGGGGGTGAGTTGGGTCATTGTCCTGTTGAAAAACAAATAATAGTCCCACTAAGCGCAAACCAGATGGGATGGCGTTTCGCTGCAGAATGCTGTGGTAACCATGCTAGTTAAGTGTGCCTTGAATCCTAAATAAATCACTGACAGTGTCACCAGCAAAGCACCCCCACACCATCACAACTCCTTCTCCATGCTTCACAGTGGCAGGGATGCAAACTGGTGAGGGCCCCAAAAGGTGACCCATTTGCACTGAAATACATAAAAGATCCCTGCTAAGGGGATTTTTTTTATTGTAAATCGGCTTTAAAATTCAAATTTCTAGTGCCTTTCACGCTGAATCCCTTCTTGAAATGCAGCTTAACTGTGTACTAATTAAACAACAAAGAATATGATCTACATGGTCAGTCTCTGTGTGTAAAATAAAAAGTGGTTAATGTGAACCTAACTCATAGCTAAACATTTGAAGGAAAACAATCCAATGTTATTTGTTGCCATGCACATGACACTCAAGTCAATAGTCGAGTCAATATAATACCACATACATTTTAGGTCAATATTTTCTCAAAGGAAGGAGTTATTTCAAGATAATCTGGAAATTTAGCTAGTTAACTCATTGATCCAGTTTTCAGGAACAAGTCCCTCTGATGCTGCACTGTCCAACAGATCTGAACATTTCTGAGGGACAGTTAAACGAAACCCAAATAGAACTCTTTCCTATACCCACATACATTTTCACAACACTTTCTTAAAAAAATACCTGAATTGCAAACATAAAAACATAGCCCATCAAATTAAGGTAAATGGTGGCAGAAAACAGGCCTCGGATGCTGCGTCCTAGGCCAGAAACAATGTGAGATTTATTTGACAAAGGGAGAGGACTGGAGGGAAGGAGAGGACTGGAGGGAAGGAGAGGGCTGGGTAGAGGGTTTGCCCTTACTTCTTTTTCATAACCCTGACAAATATTTCAAGTGCCCTCTTGCTCCGTTTTGCGGCATGCTTGAACCTTGCCCTCTTGTCCTCTTCAGCTGCCGCCGTCTTGCTCTCCTGAGCACTTCCAGATGGCTGTCAGCCATAGCCGAGATGTGATCTTCGGGCTTCCAGCAGACTCCGCTCCCACTGAGTCTTGTCTACTGTTCCTGCAAGACCTGATGTTTCTGCAGAGCCTTCAGTCCACCTCTCCAAACCTTGGATCCTCCCGTTTAAACATCTCCACTGCGGTCTTCTGCCTGGTCTGCAAGGTGTAGTTCACAGTCTTTGTTGCATTGAAAGTTGAGATGTTCATGTTGGTGCTTCATGTATCAATGATGTCGTTCATCCAGCTAAATAAAGATTCCACACTGGGACCATGAAAGACAGAGAGGGCACATTTCACCACATTACCCAGGGCTGGATACAGTGTCTGGGCCAAGACATGAGCCCACCACTCCTCCATGTCATCTCCCTCCGTGAAGCTGGCCAGGCATGGATCAATGTTGTATCGCATGATCTCCTGGTGGAGATCACTGTCAGCAGGTGAGAGGTGGCCCAACATTGCACTCAGCTTCTTCAACTGAATCGCTACCTGCGAGTGGCCTCTCAGTGAAGACAAAGACCTCAGTGTGTGAATTTGCAAGGCTTTGGTGACCTTTTCCATGAAAGACTTCAGCAGTTGAAATATAGAATACCACAAAACTGTTTTGAAACAATGAGAAAAAAGATAAAGTATAAATGTAATTCAATTGTAGGGTACTAACAGCATGATTAGGATTCCTGGTTCTGAATCCATCTGCTTCCCGCCCCACATGCATCTTCTCCTTAAGTACCATCACTCCCATAGTCTTGGGTGACACTTTAGTGATGTATTCAGCATTGAAAGGTTTCAAGCTGCTTGTCGTGGAGCATATGTACCAACGTCTGGCTACCCTGTGAATGTAAAACAAACTGTTGTGAAATACAACATTATATATAAAAGTGTAACCAACAGTCGCAGATAGAAAATACCCACCTGGGAAACCATTACGTGTTCCATCAGGATAGGCAGTAAACCCACGTAAATGCTGAGTTGTAGGTCAGTTGTAGTGCCCTCATGCCACACCTTCCTGGTCACTCTTCGTTCTGTCTTTTCCTTGCTGTGTCATACCTGTGAAAACAGAATCAGTAAGTTAAGTGTAAATAAGGTAAATTTTTCCATTACAGACCACAAAGGGAAGCACAGCCGAGAGCTTCCCAGTGACACGAGCCTACCAGACGAGCAAAACTACTTCTATGCTAGCTTCAAGGCAAATAACAGTAAAGCATGCATGAGAGCACCAGCTGTTCTGGACAACTGTGTGATCAAGCTCTCCGTAGCAGATGTGAGTAAGACGTTAAACAGGTCAACATTCACAAGGCTGCAGGATGACCAACTGGCAGCCTTCACTGACATGTTCAACCTCTCCCTGTCCGAGTCTGTAATACCAACATGTTTCAAGCAGACCACCATAGTCCATGTGCACAAGAACACTAAGGTAACCTGCCTAAATGACTACCGACCAGTAGCACTCACATCTGTAGCCATGAAGTGCTTTGAAAGGCTGGACATGGCTCACATCAACACCATTATCCCAGAAACACTACACCAACTCAAATTTGCATACCAACCTAACAGATGATGCAATCTCCATTGCACTCACCACTGCCCTTTCCCACCCGGAGAAAAGGAACCTATGTGAGAATGCTATTCATTGACTACAGCTCAGAGTTCAACACCATAGTGACCTCAAAGCGCATCAATAAGCAAAGGACCCTGGGATTAAACACCTCCCTCTGCAACTGAATCCTGGACTTCCTGACGGGTTGCCACCAGGTAGGTAACAACACATCTGCCACGCTGATCCTCACCACAGGGGACCCTCAGGGGTGCGTGCCCAGTCCCCTCCTGTACTCCCTGTTCACTCATGACTGGATGGCCAGGCAAGACTCCAACACCATCATTAAGTTTGCAGATGACACAACAGTGGTAGGCCTGATCACCAACAACGACGAGACATCCAATAAGGAGGTGGTCAGAGACCTGGCCGTGTGGTGCCAGGACAACAACCTCTCCCTCAACGTGATCAAGACAAAGGAGATGATTGTGGACTACAGGAAAAGGAGGACAGATAACTCCCCCATTCTCATCAACTGGGCTGTAGTGGAGTAGGTTGAGAGCTTCAAGCTCCTTGGTGTCCACATCACCAACAAACTAACATGGCCCAAGCACACCAAGATAGTCGTGAAGAGGGCACAAAGCCTATTCCCCCTCAGGAGACTGAAAAGATTTGCCATGGGTCCTCAGATCCTCAAAAGGTTCTACAGCTGCACCATCGAAAGCATCCTGAGGGGTTGCATCACTGCCTGGTATGGCAACTGCTCGGCCTCCAACAGCAAGGCACTACAGAGGGTAATGCGTGCGGCCCAGTACATCACTGGGGCCAAGCTTTCTGCCATCCATGACCTCTATAACAGGCAGTGTCAGAAGAAGGCCATAAAAATGGTCAAAGACTCCAGCCACCCTAGTCATAGACTGATCTCTCTGCTACCGCACGGTAAGTGGTACCGGAGCGCCAAGTCTAGGTCCAAGAGGCTTCTATACAGCTTCTACCCCCAAGCCATAAGACTCCCGAACATCAATAAAATGGCTACCTAGACTATATCAGCTGATAAAGTGCTGTACAGAAACCCAGCCTAAAACCCCAAACAGCAAGCAATGCAGGTGTTGAAGCACAGAATGCTGTACTATGGGTTCATTATTGCTATTTTACTGCTGCTCTTTAATTGCTTGTAAGTAAGCATTTCACTGTAAGGTCTGCACCTATTGTATTTGACGCATGTGACTAATAACATTTGAACATAGAACTAGTGATGATCTTCACCTTTTCTGTTGAGGTCCTCGTGCAAAGACTTGATCCGCGGCTTGTGCCTTCTCGCTCGCGTGGTGTTTTTTATAAATGTGTTCCAGTGTGTCCTATTACAGCTCCTGGTCTTCGTTGCTCGGGAACCCATAGTACAGCATTCTGTGTGTCGAAATGCTGACATCATATGCAGACAGCCAGCGATGGGGCACAAACCTCTGAGGATTGGAGGCAGGGATGTTCAGGTACCGGCATATAACCTTGAGGTACATCACTTGACAAAAAGAGAGAGACTATGAAATTATAAAATTCCATACACTGCCCCTTTATTGTTCTTTGTCATTTAGGATTGCACATAAACACAATAGATTTGGAATAAATTCAGTATGATGAATTCATGAATAAAGATTTAATTCATTGAGTGATAAGTAAATAACAAACTTTAAAATATACTTGTTTTTACTTGATCTGGAGACCGCTGATGATCAGTGTGCTGATCATTGAAGAGCTGCTCAAGGTGGTGGTCGAAGGGCTCTGCAAACTTCTTTGCTGCATTGTGGATGTGATGACAGGAGACTCCATCAATGTTGAGCAGGGTTGGAAGGATCCTTGTCTCGATGCCGGTCTTGCTACCTCTCATGACGCTACAAGAATGTTATGGTTGAAGAAGTCGCAGAGCACGCTGTCCAAGCTGACGGCATTCACCTTTATGACCTCCAGGGACCCCAAGTACTCCACCACCACCTTTCCCATGTCATCATGGTAGTAGCTTACAAGCACGAAGAGGACCTTCAAAAATCAAACCAAACAAAATCAGTTATTTTGTCAAATGCACAGTAAACAGATGTTGACTGGACAATTAAATGCGTTCTACTTGAGCTCTCCAAAAGTGTAAGATAAGATTAAAACAAGATACAAGTAGTGCAAATAGAGTGAATAGAATGCCAAATTGATAAGATAACAATAATTAAATATGAGAACAACCTTTTTGTTGCTGTTAGATGTGCTCTCATCCAAATTCAAAGAAAAAGGAAACCTCATGTATGAGAAGGTCCTTTCGGAGAAGGTCCGCCCTAGGCCATTGACCATCTTGTCGGATGCCGCTGTTCTCGAGAGCTTCATCCTCTCCAAAGCCACCTTGTCAACGGCAAGATTTTGCACTAGCTCAACAATTACTGGAGCAATAGCAAAGGGGAGGGAATGCTCTGCTAGGACACCAAGGACCACAGCCTATGTCATGACTTGCCCTCCTGGATCAAAGGTGCCGGCTAAACAAACGTTTCTCAAGACCCCCCTCTCCTGGGAGAGTTGGCCAGTTTTATGACGGTCATAAATACCTTGTAGGAACTGTCTCTCCCTGGCCATGCAGTATTGAGGGGAAATAACCCTTTGTTACAAGCAGATTCTTCCCGCTAAAACTACAACATCCAAAAGTGGATAATGAAACAACATTCCTAACACAAAGAATGTGGGAAATGGTCAGCAGGGACTTAAAGAACAATCATGTAAGCATTTATTGTTTGGTGATATCATTAAAGACGTTATAACGGAAACATTGTAACTAAGAGTTTCCAATGTATGTCAGAGTTACATCTAAATGTTGTAAAACTTAGATAATTAAATATGAAACTATTTGTGAGAAGATGAAATGTGATTTTAGCCTTCGAAATGAGAAAATTGTTTTTCATGTAAAGTTTTACCCAGTCAGTAACCATGCCCACATGAGCACAGACATGCCAAAAGGATGGAACGCCCTTTTTCCAGAGTGCTTATAAAGGACTTCTAACGAAATTGACATTAGACCAGAAATCATGGAGCGGTGGCAGGGTTGCTACTGGCGTAAGGACATGGTGATCTTTGGTGGACAACCAGAGACTTACAGAACCAGAGACTTTCTGTCAAATTTTTCCTAACAGACGGATCGGGCGATTTCAACAGAGAAAGACGACAGACATACAAGCATAAATATCAGGGGTGCAAACTGGTGAGGGACCAAAAAGGTGGCACTTTTGTTTTGCACTGAAACATGCAAAGAATCCCTGCAGGGTGAAATGCAGGTTTCAACTAATTAAACAACATATGATCAAGAATAGAATATGATCTACATGATCAGTCTCTGTGTGCAAAATAAAGTGGTTAATGTGAACCTAACTCACAGACAAAAAATTTAAAGAAAGCTTTCCAATTTAATTTGTTGCCTAGACTGTTCCAAGGATCGGGCAATTTCAACAGAAAAAGACAGACATACAAGCATAATAATGTACATTGCATTTCCAAATCCGAATGAGCGGTTGGTAGGCTGCCAAATATCCATACTGACGATGAGCGTATTATTCAACTGTACGTACGATAGTTTAATTAATTTGTCTCTCCTTCTCCCGCTCTTTCTTTCCCCACCCCTTTTCATCGTGTAACAAGCTGTCATATCGGTTTAGTACACTAGGGACTTTTCATTGCATTATGTTAGTAATGAACGTATAATCTATCCTCTGTGTTTATGTAATTCTGTGTGATTATTTAGTTAGTAAATAATTAAGCCAATTTGTGTATCGCTTAGCCATCAAGTAGACTAGGGTTCGTGCAGATTTAATGGATTATGCGACATTCAGAATGAAACTGATATGAGGAAATTATTGACTGCTATGATATCGAGATTGATATTTGAGTTCATTCGGGAAACAGTAACTCATTAAACAAACTTTTCCCGCGGGGCCCCAGGTTACTAATGAGTTAATTGTTACATGATTAATTTAATCACGTAATAATTACACAGTTAATTATTCGATAAATAGCATGTCATCGCATCAATGATAGTCATGTCACAACACCTAGAAGACACAAATTAGGAAATTACCTAAAAGCAGGCACACTACATATCTTGTGTAAATTGCTCAAAAGTGTTTATTTCACCTACACTAAAGGTTCTCAAATAGTGATATAACACACTTTGCTATGCGGTCGAAAGTGGGCACAGGAAGCTGAGCCTCTTGTTCCCTAATCTTCTCTGGCCCCTGGTGGAATGGTGCTGATGGTGGGCAGTATCTGGGCAGTATCTGGGCTACACTGCACATTATTACATTGTACACAGTCTACCTGTGCTGTTCTACAATGTGCCAGAAGAGCATGAGACCCTTTGTTGGCATAAATGATCTATTTCAGGCAGAGTACACCTGGCATACCCCTTTTTAATCGACCTTATTGAAAAAATGAGAAAGAGGGAAAGCGTGTGGTGTTCCTTTCACCTCTATAGTAGAGGTTGACCGATTAATCGGAATGGGCGATTAATTAGGGCCGATTTCAAGTTTTCATAACAATCGGAAATCGGTATTTTTGGGTGCCGAATTTTGCCGATTTTTTTTTTATATATATTTTTTTACCTTTATTTAACTAGGCAAGTCAGTTAAGAACACATTCTTATTATCACGGACGGCCTAGGAACGGTGGGTTAACTGCCTTGTTCAGGGGTGGAACGACAGATTTTCACCTTGTCAGCTCGGGGGATCCATTCTTGCATCCTTACAGTTAACTAGTCCAACGCTCTAACCACCTGCCTCTCATTGCATTCCAAGAGGAGCCTGCTTGTTATGCGAATGCAGTAGAAGCCAAGGTATGTTGCTAGATAGCATTAAACTTATCTTATAAAAAACAATTGGCTTTTGTGGAGTGATGGGTAACGCTGCTTCGAGTGTGGCTGTTGTCGATGTGTTCCTGGTTTGAGCCCAGGTAGGGGTGAGGAGAGGGACGGAAGCTATACTGTTACACTGGCAATACTATTGTGCCTATAAGAACATCCAATAGTCAAAGGTATAAGACATACAAATGGTACAGAGAGAAATAGTCCTATAAATACTATATTAACTACAACCTAACACCTCTTACCTTGGAATATTGATCATATTGTGCACAGATTGCACTTTAACTTCTCCAACACTTTGTTTTTGCATTATTTAAACCAAATTGAACATGTTTCATTATTTATTGAGGCTAAATTTATTTTTATTGATGTATTATATTAAGTTAAAATAAGTCTTCATTCAGTATTGTTGTAATTGTCATGATTACAAATAAATAAAACAAAATCGGTCGATTAATCGTCTTTTTTTTGGTCCTCCAATAATCGGTATCGGCGTTGAAAAATCATAATCGGTCGACCTCTACTCTATAGTGACATCCAGCTTAAACCAGGCCCAGCTCCAGCTACACTTAATCCCTGAATCCACTTGTTAAACAAACAATGCCTTATCTTCACCTAATTCTTTCATTCTGAAAACTAGAGGGAAAACATAAAATCTAATTTTATTGGTCATATGGACATGGTTAGCAGACATTATTGCGAGTGTAGAGAAATGCTTGTGCTTCTAGTTCCAACAGTGCAGTAATATCTAACAAGTAATCTAACAATTCATAGATCGTAGTAAGGTCGTTAGCTAGCTATCGAGTTAATATTTCACTCAGATTTCCATCAGGGTCCAGTGAGCAACTAACAATGTTATAGCTTGAGGAATGTTAAGAGTTGTATACCAGTTAATACTATATCTAACGTTAGCTCATCTGATGTTGTAACTTTAACTAGCTAAAGCTAGCTGTCTGACTTTGTTAGCCAGCAAATTTTCACACCATAAACTAAATAATTTGATCAGCTCATGAAGTACACCTTCTCACCTCCGTCGTATCCGTTGGCAGACTTCTAAACTACCTCTTCGTTCTTGTCAGGGGACGTGCTGCTGCTGTAACTGGCAAACTGCTTTTCCACTTTTTCCAATGTGTGCGCTGCTGCTGTAACTGGCAAACTGCTTTTCCACTTTTTCCAAAGTGTGCGCTGCTGCTGTAACTGGCAAACTGCTTTTCCACTTTTCCACTCTTTCAAAAGCGTGCGCTGATGCTGTAACTAGCAAGTTGGTAGTCTCTTCTCTCTTTAGTCGCGTGCTGCATTCTGTTGTTGTGTGAATGATTGGCTGAGCCTTGGATACAGCCAGTATTGCTCCAAACACCCCCCGCGCCCACTCAAACTTTTCTCATTGGATCTACACGAATCACGTAGGTCACCTATTTTGGATTCAAAACGTAGGTCACCTATTTTGGATTCACCTACTCAAGGAACAGGAATTAAATCATCAACATGTATTGATCACATCTTAACTAATGCTGCAGAAATGTGCTTTAGAGCAGTATCCAAATCCATAGGATGTAGTGATCACAATATAATAGCCATATCAAGGAAAACCAAAGATCCAAAGGCTGGGCCTAATATAGTGTATAAGAGGTCACACAATAAGTTTTGTAGTGATTCATATGTTGATGAATTAAATAATATTTGCTGGTCTGTGGTGTGTAATAAGGAGCAACCAGATGCTGCACTGGACACATTTATGAAATTGCTAATTCCAGTTACTAATAAGCACACACCCATTTTGAGAATGATTGTAAAAATGGTTAAATCCTCTTGGATTGATGAGGAATTGAAAAATTGTATGGTTGAGAGGGATGAGGCAAAAGGTATGGCAAATAAGTCTGGCAGCCCAACTGATTGGCAAACGTACTGCAAATTAAGAAATCATGTGACTAAGCTAAATAAAAGTAAACTATACTATGAAGCAAAGACAAATTATATAAAGAATGATAGTAAAAAGCCTAGGAGCACCTTAAATTACATTTTTGGTAAAAAAGACAACTCAGCTCCATCATTCATTGAATCAGATGGCTCATTTATCACAAAACCCACTGATATTGCCAACTACTTGAATTACTTTTTCATTGGCAAGATAAGCAAACTTTTAGGGATGACATGCCAGCAACAAACGCTGACACTACACATCCAAATATATCTGATCAAATTATGAAAGACAAGAATTGTACTATTGAATTCCGTAAAGTCCATGTGGAAGAGGTGGGAAAATGATTGTTGTCTATCAACAATGACAAGCCATGGGGTCTGACAATCTGGTTTGAAAATTACTGAGGATAATAGCGGACGATAATTGCCACTCCTATTTGCCCTCGGGCCTGGAGGGAAGCTAAAGTCATTCTGCTCCCAAAGAATAGTAAAGCCACCTTTACTGGCTCAAATAGCCAACCAATCAGTCTGTTACCAACCCTTAGTAAACTTCTATGGAAAAAATGTGTTTGACCAGATACAATGTTATTTCACAGTAAACAAATTGACAAAAGACTTTCAGCACGCATATAGGGAAGGACACTCAACGAGCACGGCACTTACACAAATGACTGATGATTGGCTGAGAGAAATTGATGATACAATTACTGTGGGGGCTGTCTTATTAGACTTCAGTGCAGCTTTTGACATTTTTCGATCATAGTCTGCTGCTGGAAAAACATACGGGTTATGGCTTTACACCCCCTGCTATAATGTGGAAAAATAGTTACTTGTCTAACAGAACACAGAGGGTGTTATAATGGAAACCTCTTCAACATAATGCAGGTAGAAGCAGATATTATCCAGGGTAGCTGTGTAGGCCCCTTGCTTTTTTCAATCTTTACTAACAACATGCCACTGACTTTGAGTAAGGCCTGTGTGTCAATGTATGTGGCTGACTCAACACTATACATGTGAGATACTACAGCGACTTAAATGACTGCAACACAAAGAGCTGCAGTTCATTTCAGAATGGGTAGCAAGGAATAAGTTAGTCCTAAATATTTCAAAAACTAAAAGCATTATATTTGGGACAAATCATTCACTAAACCCTAAACCTCAACTACATCTCGTAATGAATAATGTGGAAATTGAGCAAGTTGAGGTGAATAAACTGCTTGGAGTTACCCTGGATTGTAAACAGTCATGGTCAAAACATATTGATACAACAGTAGCTGAGATGGGGAGAAGTCTGCCCATAATAAAGTGCTACTCTGCCTTCTTAACCTCTCTAGGGTAGGTGAGATGCTAACGTCCCACCAGGCCAACATCCGGTGAAACTGCACAGTGCTAACATTCTAAAAACACCATTCGTTATATTAAACATTCTTGTAAATACATGTAGCTTACACCATTTAAAAGATGAACGTCTTATTAATCCAGCCGCTGTGTCAGATTTCAAAAAGGCTTTACTGTGAAAGCAAACCATGTGATTTTCTGAGGACAGCGCCCCACACACACAAGTATTACTAGCATTTTCCAACCAAGCATTAGCGTCACGAAAGTCAGAAAAAACAATAAAATAAATTGCTTACCTTTGAAGATCTTCCTCTGGTGGCAATGCCAAGTGTCTTAACTACACAGTGAATGTTCGTTATGTTTGATAACATTCATTTTTATAGCCTAACACGAAACATTTGTAAAGCGCTTGCTGCGTGATTTCCGTCTCATTCAACTTTGGACGAAGCGTTCGTGGTAATTACACACACAAAACAAACAAATGTCTATCCAGTCATGGTTGGTTTCATTGCAATCATCTGGTTGTTACTAACACAACCATACTTGATGGTTCTTTTCCTGGGACGTATTGAACGAAACAAACCGATTTGAAGACACCAATCAATGACCTCATGAATCTTTCAGGAAAGCTAGTTTTGACTCCCAGGCGGAAGACATGTTGGGGCGGTGTGTGTGTGTATATTTATTTTTACATTTATTTGACAAACATGGAATGGAACAGCACTTCACCATAGTGATTATGTTCCCTGTACTCTATATATATCTGTTTATTTTACGTGTTGATACAGGGCTCATACGTGAAAGTATTGTTACTGATTTTTTTTAAATCTTTCACAGTGGCAGTGATTCTGATTATGAGCCGGCAATGTCTAGGTGTCCATCTCACTCTGAGCTGGTTCATCCAGCCGGACCCCCGCTGTCTCCGGTTCCACACCTACCTGGCCCATCGAGAGGTGTGAAGTCAGTGACAAAGAAGAGGATGTGGGGAAGAGAAAAACCTGCAGGCACTTTGTGTTGGAAGATGATGATCCACCAGTTTTTAGACCCAAAAGGCATCCAGGACCTCAACTAGACATGACTGCCAAGTACAGCCCCCTTCAACTTTTAACTGTTTTTCACCTTGTCAGTTGTTGATTCCCTGGTGTCGAACACCAATAAGTACGGGGTTAAGAAGCAGGCAGGAAAGAAAGAGGCATGGAAGACCATTTCCATGTCAGACCTTTTCTGCTACTTTTCAATGGTCATTTACATGGGGCTGGTGAAGTTGAAAACGCTAAGGGACTACTGGAAAACGTCAGCTCTCTATCAACTACCTTTCCCCATGACTGTCATGTCTTGTAAAAGGTTTCTGACTATCTCACAGAAGTTGATGGGGAGAATGACAAGAGAGGCACACCAAGGTTTGATAGGCTCTGCAAAATCAAACCTCTCTAGCCCAACATCGTTGAGGCCTGCAAGACCTACTTTCAGCCTGCCCAGAACCTGTCCATCGATGAGGGGATGGTAACCTCAAAGGCCAGAATCAGCATCAAACAATACATGCGTAACAAACCAACCAAATGGGGTTACAAACTGTTTGTTTTGGCTGATTCTGTGTGTGCCTACACATGCAATTGTTTTGTTTATGAGGGGGAAAACAGTTTTGCTACCGGTAATGGACTGAGTTATGATTCCGTTATGGAGTTATTGGACTTTCAACTGCTGGGGAAGGGCTACAAACTGCTTGTGGACACATTCTACACTTCTGGCACCATTTGGACCAACAGAGTGGGCTTTCCAAAAACAAAGGCTGAGCGGGGTACCATACGTTGGATCCGTGAAGATGGCCTGCTCTTTGTAAAGTGGATGGATGCCAGAGAGGTGGTCATGTGCACAACTATCCATAAGCCCTTCAGTGGCGATCACGTCGTCAGGCGTGTGAAGGATGGTAGCGGGGGATGGACCACGAAAAAAATTCCCCATTTCAGCTGCTGTGAAGGACTATAACAAGGGCATGAGAGGTGTGGACCTGTCAGATGCACTGATAGGATACTACAATGTTCTCCACAAGACCATGAAATGGTACAAGACATTTTTTTATCATTTCATTGACATTGCTGTGGTGAATGCCTTCATCCTCCAGAAGGAAATGGCCGAGAGCTGTGGACAGCCCCCCATCTCGCAGCTAGCCTTCAGGGAGCTGTTCATCCAGGAGCTTGCTAGCTACAGCAAGTCCACTGCAGCACCTTCTGTCCCCTCTATCTCTGTCCCTTCTGCTCCAACCAGTGGTGTTCACCTGCCCAGATTCATCTCTGCAGGCATGAATGTGCCTCAGGGTAAAAAGGGCACAGTAGGGAGACGTTGTTGTGCCCTTTGTCACAGGAAATGCCCCATCACCTGCACCACCTGTTCAGTAAGTCTCTGCTTCACAGCAGAAAGAGACTGCTATGGGCCATGGCACCAGCAGCACAATATTGTGTAGAGGACTGAGGGTCTTCCAAATGTGTAAATAGTTACCCTTGTTAATTGTTTATGTTTAATTATTATTATTATTATTTTATTTAAAAAATACATTTTTTTATACATTTTTTTGGAGTGGGGTGTGTTAGAATAGCATTTATGTATTTTGTATATAGTTCTTTCCTTCAAAATGTATCACTGTACCATTTTGGCCACTTGGGTACATTTGGGTACATTTGTGTGGGACACCTGGGTGACTTCATGCTCAATGTCATGTAGCTCGCTCATTTTTGTTATCTGTCTAAAACTTTGCTCAGCTATTGTTGCCATCTTATGTTCATCATCCCCATCATCCTATCTGTATGTTTGGCTGTTCTTGTTCATTTGAAAGATGATGCAGCAACAATAAAAAACAGAAAACGTATGTTTATTTCCTTGTATTTTCTTCTACCAGATCTATTGTGTTATATTCTTCTACATTCAATTCACTTTTCCACAAAATTCAGTGTTTCCTATCAAATTATACCAAGAATATGCATATCCTTGCTTCTGGGCCTGAGCTACAGGCAGAAATTGAGAAGGGGGGGGGGGGGGGGTACCCCAAAGAAGTTAACAACACTATCAACAAAACAGGTCATACAGGCTCTGGTTTTGTTGCACCTGGACTACTGTTCACAAAGACAGACTTGGGAAAATTGCTGTTGGCTCAGAACAGGGCAACACGGCTGGTCCATAAAAGTATACGGAGAGCTAACATTAATGATATTGATTTGATTGATTGATTTGATGATATGCATGTCAATCTCTCATGGCTCAAAGTGGAAGAGAGATTGACTTCCTCATTACTTGTTTTCGTAAGAGGCGTTGACAAGCTGAAGGTACCAAGCTGTCTGTTTAAAATACTACCACAAAGCTCGGACACCCATGCATACCCCCACAAGACATGCCACCAGAGGTCTCTTCACAGTCCCCAAGTCCAAAACAGACTATGGGAGGCACACAGTACTACATAGAGCCATGACTACATGGAACTCTATTTCACATCAGGTAACTGATGCAAGCAGTAGAATCAGATTTAAAAAGCAGGTAAAAATACCCATTATGGAACAGCGGAGACTGTGAAGTAACACAAACATAGGCACACACACACACGCACACACACACATGCACACACACACAATAACATACGCACTATACACACACGTACACATGGATTTTGCGTTGCAGATATGTGGTAGTGGAGTATGGGCCTGAGGGCACACATTTAGTGTGTTGTGAATTCTGTAATAAATGTTTTGTAATGTTTTTAAAATTGTATAACTGGCTTAATTTTGCCAGAGCCCTGCCAAGGCAGCAGGTAATGGGGATCCATAATAAATACAAAATGCTCTGCGTCTCACAAAGACACGGCGGTTGGAAACAAAAATCTCAAATTTGGACTCAAGGACAGATTTCCAATGGTCTGATTGCTTGTGTTTCTTGGCCCAAGCAAGTCTCTTCTTCTCATTTGTGTCCTTTAGTAGTGGTTTTGTTGCAGCAATTCGACCATGAAGGACTGACTCACGCAGTGTCCTTTGAACAATTGATGTTACGATGTGTCTGTTACTGCATTTATTTGGGCTGCAATTTCCGGTTGGTAACTCTAATGAACTTATCCTCTGCAGCAGAGGTAACTCTGGGTTTTCCTTTCCTGTGGCGGTCCTCAAAGCCAGTTTCATCATAGCATTTTTGCAGTACTACTTTAGTGCCTTTAGATGCATGTTTTGGAATATTTTTTATTCTGTACAGGCTTTATTTTCTCTCTGTCTATTAGGTTAGTATTGTGGAGTAACTACAATGTTGTTACCTTATTTCATCAGTCAAGTACAAGGGTGGAGCAAAAATACACAGACCCTTGGCTCTCTGTGGAATGAGTTTGACACGTGCTCAAAGGGATATTACATGTCTGTTTTTTGTAATTTGTTACCCAACTACCAACAGGTGCCCTTCTTTGCGAGGCACTGATCAACTGAGGGACCTTATAGATAATTGTATGTGTGGGGCACAGAGATGAGGTAGTCATTCAAAAAGCATGTTAAACACAACGATTGCACACAGCGAGTCCATGCAACTTATGTGACATTTTTACTCCTGGACCTATTTAGGCTTGCCATAACAAAGGGGTTGAATACTTAGTGACTGTTGACATTTCAGATTTTCATATTTAATTAATTTGCACAAAAAAAAGAAAAACATAATTCCACTTATTGTGTGTAGGCCGGTGACAAAAAAAATAACTAATTTTAAATTCAGGCTGTAGAACCACCATTCACCGTGACCATGTCTTAGTGTGACATAATATTCCCTATTCACATGCTACAGGATATAAACAAACTGCTTCTGGAATCCCCAAATGGAACCTCCACTCTCCGGTAGACAAGCACAAAATGCAATAATCTATCCATCTATCTAACCCTTTGGAATTACATGAATTTCTGCAGAAATTGGTCATAACATTTGACCTCACCTTCATCTAATTCACAAGAACTGACAAACACAGTGTGCGTAAATTAAGGAGAGGGGGCAGTATTTCTCGTTTGGATGAATTGCGTGCCCATAGTGAACTGCATCAAAATCTGTCCTAAATTGCTAATATATGCATATTATTATTATTATTGGATAGAAAACACTCTGAAGCTTCTAAAACCGTTTGAATTATGTCTGTGAGTATAACAGAACTCACAGGGCAGGCAATCTTCCAAACTAGTTTTGGAATCCTGAAAGTTGGGGCAACTTTGACGTCACCGCCCCCTCCCTTCCCAACAAGTTATGGATCTGGAAACACTTCCTATGTCTTCCACTAGATGTCCTCATTCAGTAGAAAGTGCAATGGAGCATTTGCTGTGAACTTTGACCTAATGGGAAGGAAATTACTACAGTGTCGCAAAAGATTCATGTGCTTGAAAGCGCATATGCGTTTGGAGTGCTTCGTCTGTTCCAATCAGCCCGAGATGAACTAGGATGTCCCGGTTGGAATGCCATTCGTTTTGTATGTTTATAACATCCTGAAGATTGACTCTGCACTTAGTTTGACCAGTTTCGTCGACCTGAGGGGAACGCCTCGCCACAACAGGATCATACTAATAACACACTAATTATTGTATTTTTCTTGTCTATATTAAATACATAACTTAAAAATTCACAGTGTAGGTTGGAAAAAGTATGTGAACCCCATAGGCTAATGACTTCTCCAAAAGCTAATTGGAGTCAGGAGTCAGTTTACCTGGAGTCCAATCAATGAGTTGATGTTCATCAGTCCATGGTAAGACAACTTGTCTATGAATGGAGAAAGATCAGCACTGTTGCTACTCTCCCTAGGAGGCCGTCCTACAAAGATGAATGCAAGAGCAGAGTGCAGAATGCTCAATGAGGTTAAGAAGAATCCTAGTGTCAGCCAAAGACTTACAGAAATCTCTGGAACATGCGAACATCTCTGTTGACGAGTCTATGACACGTAAAACACTAAACAAGAATGGTGTTCATGCGAGGTTACCACGGAAGCCACTGCTGTCCCCAAAAAATATGAAGTTCGCAAAAGAGCACCTGGATGTTCCAAAATATTCTGTGGACAGATTAAACTAAAGTTAAACTAAAGAACACACAACACTGTGTGGAGAAAAAAAGGCACAGCACAGCAACATCAAAACCTCATCCCAACTGTAAAGTGGAGGGAGCATCATGGTTTGGGTCTGCTTTGCTGCCTCAGGGCCTGGACAGCATGCTATCATCGTTGGAAAAATTAATTCCCAAGTTTATCAATACTTTTTGCAGGAGAATGTAAGACTACCTGTCAGCCAATTGAAGGTCAACGGAAGTTTGGTGATGCAACAGGACAACGACCCAAAACACTGAAGTAAATCAACAACAGAATGGCTTCAACAGAAACAAATACAGCTTCTTGAGTGGACCAGTCAAAGTCCTGTCAACCCAATTGAGATGCAGTGGCATGACCTCAAGAGAGGGGTTCACCCCAGACATCCCAAGAATATTGTGGAACTGAAACAGTTTTGTAAAAAGGAACGGTCCAAAATTCCTCCTGATCGTTGTGCAGGTCTGATCCGCAACTACAGAAAACGTTTGGTTGAGGTTATTGCTTCCAAAGGAGGGTCAACCAGTTATTAATCCAAGGGTTCACAAACTTTACCCACTCTGCACTGTGAATGTTTACACGGTGTGTTCAATAAATACATGAAAACGTATAATTGTTTGTGTGTTATTAGTTTAAGCCGACTGTGTTTGTCTAATAGACTGTGTTTGTCTATTAAAAAAAAGCAGAACTCCAGATCCCACCCCGAAGTCTCTCTCTCTCTCTCAAAGGGTTCACAAGTATCTCTCTCGCTCAGGGTTCACATTCTCAACGTTCACTCTCTCCCAAAGGATTCACAAGTCTCTCTCTCGCTCTCCCCCAAAAGGGTTAACAAGTTTCTCTCTCAAAGGGTTCACAAGTATTTCTCTCTCTCAAAGAGTTCACAAGTGTCTCTCAAAGGGTTCACAAGTGTCTCTCAAAGGGTTCACAAGTGTCTATCGCTCTCAAAGGGTTCACAAGTGTCTATCGCTCTCAAAGTGTTCACACGTGTCTCAAAGGGTTCACAAGTGTCTCTCTCTCAAAGGGTTCACGTTCTCAGGTTCACTTGTGAACTGTTGGGGGGGGAGAATCCTTTGGGAGAGAGTGAACGTGAGAACGTAAACTCTCTCTCAAAGGGTTCACATGTCTCTCTCTCAAAAGGTTTACAAGTCTCTCTCTCTCTTTCTCTCTACCCCCAAAGGGTTCACAAAGTCTCTCCCCCTCTTTCTCCACCCCAAAGGGTTCTCCCCCCCAAAGGGTTCACGTCTCTTTCTCTAAAAAATGAACAGTAAACATTACACTCACAAAAGTTGCAAAATAATAAAGTAATGTCAAATATCATATTATGTCTCCATACAGTGTTGCAAAAATAGTTAAAGTACAAAAGGGAAAATAAACAAACAGAAATATGGGTTGTGTTTACAATCGTGTTTTTTCTTCACCGGTTGCCCTTTTCTTGTGGCAAAAAGGTCACAAATCTTGCAAACTGTGTATTTTAGATATTGGAGTTCATCAAAATTGAATATGTTTTCAAATTCCTTGTGAGTCTGTGTAATCTGAGGGAAATATGTCTCTCTAATATGGTCATACGTTGGGCAGGAGGTTAGGAAGTGCAGCTCAATTTCCACCTCATTTTGTGAGCACTGTGCACATATCCGGTCTTCTCTTGAGAGCAAGGTCTGACTACGGCAAAGCTTTCCTTCATTTTGGTCAGTCACAGAGGTCAGGAATTCTCCCAATGTGTACTCTCTGTTTAGGGCCAAATAGCATTCTAGTTGGCGCTGCTTTTTGTTACCTTTTTAGTGACAGGGGGCAGTATTTGGAAATTCGGATGAATGACGTGCGCGAAGTAAACTGTCTGTTACTCAGGCCCAGAAGCTAGGATATGCATATAATTGGTAGATTTGGATAGAAAACACTCTAGTTTCCATAACTGTTAAAATAATGTCTGTGAGTAGAACAGAACTGATATGGCAGGCAAAAACCTGAGGAAGATCCATGCAGGAAGTGGGATTTTTTGATGTGGGTGGTTTTCAATTGAATGCCTATAGAGTATCTAATGGGTTGGACCCCAGATTTAGCCATTGTTAGCCACTGCTAGCGGCCATTACCTTCTGCACAGGTACCTGCCCTTTTGTTAGCCTGGATAATACTTGCCAGCCTACCAGTATTTGACTGTTTTCTCCACTACAACACTCCTGCTGTAAACCCTGGAACATTGCTCCTGATCATCACAGCTAGCTAGCTGCCACTGAGTGACCCAGCCCCACCTCTTGGCGCACTCAGTGTTCACCCGGACTCTACCCATACACGGCTAGAATCCACTGCTTCACCGGTTCCCTGGACCTTTGCATTGGATCATCGCTGCTAGCTAGCTGCTACCAAGTGGCTATAGAGGCTAATGCCCTTGCCCCGAAGCTAGCACCAGTTACCCGCGAGCCAGGAGCATCTCCCGGCTGGCAAACGAAATTGCTACAACTACAATACCTCTTTCGCCATCAGGCTTGGACCCTTTGTCGACAAGGCGCCCCGCCATACCACCACGACTGGTCTGGTGACAAAACTCCATCCGCTGTGCCTTCAACCCGGCCTTTACCGGACGTTGGAGCAGACACTTCCACTTGCCCAGGCCTGCTAACTTTAAACGCTGTGTCTTCCGCATGCTAGCATAGTAAAGACTACCCCGCAGCTTCCCTGCTCCATCTATTGCTGTTCACTGGACTCTATGATCACTTGGCTACATAGCTGATGCCTGCTGGAATGTTCATTAATCATGGTACTCAATTTTGTTTATATTTGTTTATCTGTCGGCCCCAGCCGCGAAATCAGGCCCTGTGTGTAGTTAACCCAAACATCTCTGCCCATTCGTCGCCATTTTACCTGTTGTTGTTGTCTTAGCTGATTAGCTGTTGTTGTCTTAGCAAGCTCTCCCAAACAACACCTGTGATTGCTTTACGCCTCGCTTTATGTCTCTCTCAAATGTCAATATGCCTTGTATTAGAGGTCGACCGATTATGATTTTTCAACGCCGATACCGATTATTTGAGGGCAAAAAAAAGGCCGATACCGACTAAATCGGCAATTTTTATTTATTTATTTGCAATAATGACAATTACAACAATACTGAATGAACACTTATTTTAACTTAATATAATACATCAATACAATCAATTTAGCCTCAAATAAATAATGAAACATGTTCAATTTGGTTTAAATAATGCAAAAACAAAGTGTTGGAGAAGAAAGTAAAAGTGCAATATGTGCCATGTAAGAAAGCTAACGTTTAAGTTCCTTGCTCAGAAAATGAGAACATATGAAAGCTGGTGGTTCCTTTTAACATGAGTCTTCAATATTCCCAGGTAAGAAGTTTTAGGTTGTAGTTATTATAGGACTATTTCTCTCTATACCATTTGTATTTCATTAACCTTTGACAATTGGATGTTTTATAGGCACTTTATTATTGCCTCATTCTCCTTGCTCCTCCCTGGGCTCGAACCAGGAACACAACGACAACAGCCACCCTCGAAGCAGCGTTACCCATGCAGAGCAAGGGGAACAACTACTCCAAGTCTCAGAGCGAGTGACGTTTGAAACGCTATTAGCGCGCACCCCGCTAATTAGTTAGCCATTTCACATCGGTTACACGAGCCTAATCTCGGGAGTTGATAGGCTTGAAGTCAAACAGTGCAATGCTTGACGCACAACGAAGAGCTGCTGGCAAAACGCACGAAAGTGCTGTTTGAATGAATGCTTACGAGCCTGTTGCTGCCTACCACCGCTCAGTCAGACTGCTCTATCAAATCATAGACTTAGTTATAACATAATAACACACCGAAATACGAGCCTTAGGTCATTAATATGGTCGAATCTGGAAACTATCATCTCGAAAACAAGACGTTTATTCTTTCAGTGAAATACAGAACCGTTCCATATTTTATCTAAGGGGTGGCATCCATTAGTCTAAATATTCCTGTTACATTGCACAACCTTCAATGTTATGTCATAATTACGTAAAATTCTGGCAAATTAGGCTGACCAAACTGTTGCATATACACTGACTCTGCGTGCAATGAACACAAGAGAAGTGACACAATTTCACCTGGTTAATATTGCCTGCTAACCTGGATTTCTTTTAGCTAAATATGCAGGTTTAAAAATATATACTTCTGTGTATTGATTTTAAGAAAGACATTGATGTTCATGGTTAGGTACACATTGGAGCAACGATACACACTGCATCAAATATATGCAACACAGGACATGCTAGATAAACTAGTAATATCATCAACCATGTGTAGTTAACTAGTGATTATGATTGATTGATTGTTTTTTATGAGATAAGTTTAATGCTAGCTAGCAACTTACCTTGGCTTACTGCATTCACGTAACAGGCAGTCTCCTCGTGGAGTGCAATGAGAGGCAGGTGGTTAGAGCGTTGGACTAGTTAACTGTAAGGTTGCAAGATTGAATCCCCCGAGCTGACAAGGTGAAAATCTGTCGTTCTGCTAGTTAACCCACCATTCCTAGGCCGTCATTTAAAATAAAAATGTGTTCTTAACTGACTTGCCTAGTTAAATAAAGATTCAATAAAGGTATAAGAGGAAAAATATCGGCAAAAACGGTGTCCAAAAATACAGATTTCCGATTGTTATGAAAACTTGAAATCGGCCCAAATTAATCGGCCATTCCAATTAATCGGTCGACCTCTACCTTGTATACTGTTGTTTACAATTTATCATTGTTTTAGTTTACTGCAGAGTCCCAAGTCCCACTCGACATGCCTTAGATACCTCCCACAGATGCGGTGACCTCAACCAGCATATCTAGCGCCAGAGAAGCAACCTCTCTTATCATCACTCGGTGCCTGGGTTTACCTCCACTGTACCCGCACCCCACCATATCCGTCTGTACATTATGCCCTGAATCTATTCTACCACGCCCAGAAATCTGCTCCTTTTATTCTCTGTCCCCAACGCACTAGACGACCAGTTCTGATAGCCTTTATCCGTAACCTCATCCTACTCCTCCTCTGTTCCTCGGGTGATGTGGAGGTTAACCCAGGCCCTGCGTGTCCTGAGGCACTCTCATTAGTTGACTTCTGTAACCAACAAAGCCTTGGTTTCATGCATGTTCACATCAGAAGCCTCTTCCCTAAGTTTTGCACACTCTGCCAACCCGGATGTCCTAGCCGTGTCCGAATCCTGGTTCAGGAAGACCACCAAAACCCCTGAAATTTCCATCCCTAACAATAACATTTTCCGACAAGATAGAATTGCCAAAGGGGGCGGTGTTGCAATCTTCTGCAGAGATAGCCTGAAGAGTTCTGTCTTACTATCCAGGTCTGTGCCCAAACAATTTGAGATTCTACTTTTAAAAATCCACTTTTCCAGAAACAAGTCTCTCACCGTTGCCGCTTGTTATAGACCACTCTCTGCCCCCAGCTGTGCCCTGGACACCATATGTGAACTGATTGCCCCCCATCTATCTTCAGAGCTTATGCTGCTACGTGACCTAAACTGGGACCCCTGGGATTTTTGTTTTATCACCTTTGTTCATTTCAAAGATGATTTTTTCTCTGAGGTGCTGTCCTGTTGCACACTAAAAACACTGTGATCTCCAACTCAGCCTTGTTTCTTCCTAAAACCGTGCTTCTACGGCCATCCTACAATCTAAGCTTGATGCCCTCAATCTCACACAAATGATCAATGAACCCACCAGGTACAACCCCAAATCCGTAAACACAGGCACCCTCATAGATATCATCCTAACCAACTTGCCCTCCAAATACACCTCTGCTGTTTTCAACCAAGATCTCAGCGATCGCTGCCTCATTGCCTGCATCCGTAATGGGTCTGCGGTCAAACCACCACCCCTCATCACTGTCAAACGCTCCCCAAAACACTTCAGCGAGCAGGCCTTTCTAATCGATCTGTCCTGGGTTTCCTGGAAGGATATTGACCTAATACTGTCAGTAGAGGATGCCTGGTGTTCTTTAAAAGTGCCTTCCTTACCATCTTAAATAAGTATGCCCCTTTCAAAAAAAATTGAACAAGGAACAGATATAGCCCTTGGTTCTCTCCAGACCTGACTGCCCTTGACCAGCACAAAAACATCCAGTGGCATTCTGCATGAGCATCGAATAGACACCGTGACATGCAACTTTTCGGGGAAGTTAGGAACCAATATACACAGGCAGTTAGAAAAGCTAAGGCTAGCTTTTTCCACGAATAATAGAACATTTCAATATGCATTTTTCTACTGCTGGCCATGCTTTCCAAAAAAAGCCCTGCACTCCCCACAGCAACTCACCCAAGCCTCCCCCATTTCTCCACCCAAATCCAGATAGCTGATGATCTGAAAGAGCTGCAAAATCTGGACCCCTACAATCAGCTGGGCTAGACAATCTGGATCCTCTCTTTCTAAAAGTACCTGCCGAAATTGTTGCAACACCTATTACCAGCCTGTTCAACCTCTTGTTCGTATTGTCTGAGATTCCCAAAGATTGGGAAAGCTGCCACGGTCATCCCCCTCTTCAAAGGAGGGGACACTCTAGACCCAAACTGCAACAGACCTATATCTATCCCACCCTGACTTTCTAAGGCCCTCGAAAGCCAAGTTAACAAAAAGATTACCGACCATTTCGAATCCCACCGTACCTTCTCCGCTATGCAATCTGGTTTCAGAGCTGGTCATGGGTGCACCTCAGCCATGCTCAAGGTCCTATCATAACCGCTATCGATAAGAGACATTACTGTGCAGCTGTATTCATCGACCTTGCCAAGGCTTTCGACTCTGTCAATCACCACATTCTTATTGGCAGACTCAACAGCCTTGGTTTCTCAAATGATTGCCTCGCCTGGTTCACCAACTACTTCTCTGATAGAGCTCAGTGTGTCAAATTGGAAGGCCTGTTGTCCGGACCTCTGGCAGTCTCTATGGGGTTGCCACAGGGATCAATTCTCAGGCCGACTCGCTTCTCTGTATACATCAATGATGTCGCTCTTGCTGCTGGTGATTCTCTGATCCACCTCTACACAGACGACACCATTCTGTATACTTCCAGCCCTTCTTTGGACACTGTGTTAACTAACCTCCAGACAAGATTCAATGCCATACAACTCTCCTTCCGTGGCTTCCAACTGCTCTTAAATGCAAGTAAAACTAAATGCATGCTCTTCAACCGATCGCTGCCCACACCTGCCCGCCCGTCCAGCATCACTACACTGGATGGTTCTGACTTAGAATATGTGGAAAACTACAAATAACTAGGTGTCTGTGGTTAGACTGTAAATCTCCTTCCAGACTCACATTTAGCATCTCCAATCCAAAATGACATCTAGAATAGGCTTCCTATTTCGCAACAAAGCATCCTTCACTCATGCTGCCAAACATACCCTCGTAAAACTGACCATCCTACCGATCCTTGACGATGTCATTTATAAAATAGCCTCCAACACTCTACTCAACAAATTGGATTCAGTCTATCACAGTGCCATCCGTTTTGTCACCAAAGCCCCATATACTACCCACCACTGCGACCTGTACGCTCTCGTCGGCTGGCCCTCGCTTCATCACCCGTTGCAAACCCACTGGCTCCAGGTCATCTACAAGTCTCTGCTAGGTAAAGCCCCGCCTCATCTCAGCTCAATGTTCACCATAGCAGCACCCACCCGTAGGAGGAGCACGCGCTCCAGTAGGTATATCTCACTCGTCACTCCCAAAGCCAATTCCTCCTTGGGCCGCCTTTCCTTCCAGTTCTCTGCTGCCAATGACCGGAACGAACTGCAAAAATCACTGAAGCTGGAGACTCATATCTCCCTCACTAGCTTTAAGCACCAGCTGTCAGAGCAGCTCAAAGATCACTGCACCTGTACATAGCCCATCTGTAAACAGCCCTTCCAACTACCTCATCCCCATACTGTATTTATCTTGCTCCTTTGCACCCCAGTATCTCTACTTGCACAGTCATCTTCTGCACATCTACCATTCCAGTGTTTAATTGCTATATTGTAATTACTTTGCCACCATGGCATATTTATTGCCTGACCTCCCTTATCTTACCTAATTTGCACACACTGTATATAGACTTTATTTATTTTTCTACTGTATTATTGACTGTATGTGTGTTTATTTCATGTGTAACTCTGTGTTGTTGTATGTGTCAATCTGCTGTGCTTTATCTTGGCCAGGTCGCAGTTGTAAATGAGAACTTGTTCTCAACTTGCTTACCTGGTTAAATAATGGTGAAATAAATAAAAAATTAAAACCTGACTCCGTTACACCAGCTCTGTCAGGAGGAATGGGCCAAAATTCACCCAACTTATTATGGGAAGCTTGTGGAAGGCTACCCAAAACGTTTGACCAAGTTAAACAATTTAAAGGCATTGCTACCAAGAACTAATTGAGTATGTAAACTTCTGACCCACTGGGAATGTGATGAAAGAAATAAAAGCTGAAATAAATCATTCTCTCCACTATTATTCTGACATTTCACATTCTTAAAATGAAGTGGTGATCCTAACTGACCTAAGACAGGGAATTTTTACAAGGATTAAATGTCAGGTATTCTGAAACTGAGTTTAAATGTATTTGGCTAAGGTGAATGTAAACTTACGACTTTAACTGTGTGTGTGTGTTATGTTTGTAAGTATGTGTAATTGTCCCCCTCTCTCTCTCTCTCTACCTGCTTTCTACCTCTAACCCCTCATCCTTCCTCCCTTTCCCCCTCCTCCTACAATATACTGAATGAAACCAGTGTCAGGCCAGTGACAATCATGTGACCATAATTTCCTAGGGTCCCTTGGGGCACGCAGGGTGTCTTTCTAATGGGATGTGATCCTACAGCCTACAGGCGTGGGCTTGGTCCTGATCTAACATGACGGGGATGGTGTGGGGAACGGGGGGGGATTAAACTGTGGGAAATAGGTTAGACCGTCCGTCTCGCAAGAAAGATATCCCCACTCTCTCACTCCTTCTGTGCCTTCCTCTGTTTCTCTCTCTTTATTACTAAGTATTTCTCCATCCTTCTTTCTCCACCACCACCCCCTCTCTCTCCACCCCCCTTTTCTCTCCAACCCACACTCTCTTGCTTTCCTTCTCTCTTCATCCCTCATTAATTCTCTCCATCCCTCCCAGCTTGGGTTAGTGGTGGTAAATTGTATAACTTTACTCCATCAATAATATTTCAAAGATTTAATCTGTTGCCTGGTTTAGAGTCGAGAAGGGACTCAGTAGAGGCAGTAATGATTGGACCTGTTTAACCGTGTGTATGTGCATGTGACGTGTTTGAATGTGTGTTGTGTTTAAGTGTGTGAGAGGATTTACAGTGGAACCTATAAATGCCATCGTTTTATTTTGGTCCACTGGTGACTAAACATGCATCGTAAAACTGCCAGTTACAGTTTAATATTTTTAAATATTGAACATGGACACACGCACAGGCACACAGACACACCCCTCTCCAGTCCTACCTGTGTATCCATGTCTCGGGGCTCTTGGGGAACTTGGTGAGGGCCAGTTTTCCCAGGTACAGGTCTCTCTCTGGATTTAGGGCGCCACATTGCAGCAGCTCCTTCCTGCCAAAACAGACAGAAGAGAGGAACTATTCAATGACTGTCAATCTCAATGTTCTCTACCGGATGTGAATGTTATGTTACTGCATTGGGCACATTTGTTTGCATGCTATTTGCATACTTATTTTTGTTTTATGAAACACAAAAACATCTCACAGGAAAAATAAGTTATTTGAATTGATCAAAGTTAGGCAAGTTAGACCCTCAAAAACACTCAATGTACAAGCAAACACATTCACAGGGTAAATAGCATACACCATAGTAGTGCTGACTACTTTTTTTATTATCTGCCAAATGAGCAAATGTTTGAAAGCGGCTAGGGCTTAATGAAATATACCAGGCAACGATTAGGTATGTGACCTTGACAGTTGGATACGTATTTTGTACGACAGAATGATTTGACCAGGGTGTTTGTTGTCTTCAGCCCTATTCGCAAGAGACTAGTATTACAAGAGAACGTTGGTTATGTATTTATTACCCCAGAATGTCCATTACACCAGAGAACGATTCGGACGGGATTAGTTTTTTTTCCCAAACTGCCACCTGTAAGAATTGTTTTATTTTTCGAAGAATTGACAGCTATGACGAAAGCCTGGAGATTTTTTTCAAAGCCAGAAGATATTTCAACAAGTCTGGACGATAACAGGCCACACTGAAAACTTGAGCTTGGTTTCCAAGTGTCGCCATATTTGAATGAAGGAAGTGTAATCATAATCATTAGGATATTTTAGCGATCCACAGTAGGAGACATCCTAAATACCTCCCAGACTTCAGATGTGGGCTAAACAGCACATTTGCACTTGATATGCATTTCAGGCTATGAATGACAAAGTGAACTTATCATTTACCAATGTTTAGCTCAGTTGTATGCTGCATTATGACCTATTAACAGCAAGGTTTGCATTAAATAGGCACAATATTTTTTTAGAATGCATTTGGCGATATTCAATTAAATCGTACGAAACGTAACAGCATTCAATGTGAAAGTTCACAGTTGAAGTCGGAGGTTTACATACACCTTAGCCAAATACATTTAAACTCAGTTTTTCACAACTCCTGATATTTAAACCTATTAGACTCCTATCACAACTCCTGATATTTAAACCAGTTAGGATCACCACTTTATTTTAAGAATGTGAAATGTCAGAATAAGAATGATTTATTTCAGCCTTTATTTCTTTCATCACATTCCCAGTGGGTCAGATGTTTACATACACTCAATTAGTATTTGGTAGCGTTTCGGGTAGCCTTCCACAAGCTTCCCATAATAAGTCGGGTGAATTTTGGAACATTCCTCCTGACAGATCTGGTGTAACTGAGTCAGATTTGTAGGCCTCTTTGCTCGCACACGCTTTTTCAGTTCTGCCCACAAATGTTCTAAAGGATTGAGGTCAGAGCATTGTAATGGCCACTCCAATACCTTGACTTTGTCTTTACGCCATTTTGCCACAACTTTGGAAGTATGCTTGGGGTCATTGTCCATTTGGAATCCGCATTTCCGACCAAGCTTTAACTGCTTGACTTATGTCTTGAGATGTTGCTTCAATATATCCACATAAATTTCCTCCCTCGTGATGCCATCTATTTTGCGAAGTGCACCAGTCCCTCCTGCAGCAAAGCATCCCCACAACACGATGCTGCCACCCCGTGCTTCACGGTTGGGAAGGTGTTCTTCGGCTTGCAAGACTCCCCCTTTTCCTCCAAACATAACAATGGTCAATATGGCCAAACAGTTCTAGTTTTGTTTCATCAGACCAAAGGACATTTCTCCAAAAAGTACAAACTTTGTCCCCATGTGCAGTTGAAAACCGTAATCTGGCTTTTTTATGGCAGTTTTGGAGCAGTGGCTTTTTCCTTGCTGAGCGACCTTTCAGGTTATGTCGATATAGGACTGTGGATATAGATACGTTTTTACCTGTTTCCTCCAGCATCTTCACAAGGTCCTTTGCTTTGTTCTGGGATTGATTTGCACTTTTCACACCAAAGTACGTTCATCTCTTGGAGACAGAACGCATCTCCTTCCTGAGCGGTACGATGGCTACGTGGTCCCATGGTGTTTATACTTGCGTACTATTGTTTGAACAGATGAACGTGGTACCTTCAGGTATTTGGAATTGCTCCCAATTTTGAACCAGACTTGAGGTCTACAATTTTTTTCTGAAGTCTTGGCTGATTTCTTTTTGATTTTCCCATGATGTCAAGCAAAGAGTTTGAAGGTAGGCCTTGAAATACATCCACAGGTACACATCCAATTGACTCAAATTATGTCAATTAGCTTATCAGAAGCTTCTAATGCCATGATATAATTTTCTGGGATTTTCCAAGGTGTTTATAAGGCACAGTCAACTTAGTGTATGTAAACTCCTGACCCACTGGAATTGTGATACAGTGAATTAGAATTGAAATAATCTGTCTGTAAACAATTGTTGGAATAATTACTTGTGTCATGCATAAAGTAGATATCCTAACCGACTTGCCAAAACTATAGTTTGTTAACAAGAAATTTGTGGAGTGGTTGAAAACCGATTTTAATGACTCCAACCTAAGTGTATGTAAAAATCCGACTTACATTAATGAATGATTTACGCATTAGCTAAGCATGCATATTTAGCCAATGTGAAATGGCTAGATAGTTAGTAGGTAATAACTGGATAATTTATTTTTTTGCCTCTTAAAATAATAGTAAATAAATAATATTGTTTGTTCTATCTCTCATACAGCTGTGGTTGAGAATAGTCTAGGCCAAGGCTATAGACTTCCATTCTTGTTCTTTTTAAACATGCAACTTTAGGACAACACTTTATTAAACTAGAATATTTGGGAAATAAGTTACTGTTCATAACTTTGAAGCTGCAATATGTAACATTTTGGGTGACCCGACCAAATTCACAAGGAAATGTGAGTTATAGATCTGTCATTATCATTGAAAGCAAGTCTAAGAAGAGGTAGATCTGTTATATGTGCACTGTTTTTATGCTTCCCGTTCTTAAGTTTGTTTTTCAGTCTTTAACCTTCGGTTTTGTACATCAGCTTCAAACAGTTGAAAATTCTATATTTTTGGTTATTGAACATATATTTCACAGCGGTTTAGATGGTACAATGATTCTCTACACTTGCTTGTTTTGTCACATAAACTGAAATTAGGAAAACTATTAGAATATTAGCAACCAGGAAATGGCACAGCAACTTCTGCATACAACCTTTAACTTGTCTTAAAGCTTTTATGATAGGCTTAGTAGGTGGATATGTTACTGGCTGAATTTGTCTGGCCCCCATGGATAATTTCTTTCTAAATAAGCTTAAACTTGATTAAACCTGTCATTCGATTTTATTATAGGCTATTGACATTGTTCTCTCTCATTATTAGTCCCCTGGCTACCTTACGTTTTAAGGCTATTCAAATAAGGTTTTGAGACCTAACTCCGTTAGATTCATTGTTTTATTGGAAGAGGGCCATGCACAAAACGATAGAAGCGTAGCCAATAGCCCAAAGATACTCATAGCCTATCAAATGGAGAGAGAATGGAATATAGGCCAAGTTTTTAAAAACAGCTAGACAAGATAGTTATGTTCTACATTTTTAAAATACGTTTAGGCTATAGCCTAAGGCCCATGCATCCAACAGAGAGAGAGAAACAATATTTTCTGACTGTACACTTTGGTAGGATACTCCGCTTTGTCTGGCCTACATTCCTCTCTAGCGTTCTGTAGAAAACATATTTATTGACATAGGCTACAGCAAATAGAAACAGACAAATTACTCGGAATGTCACTTGTGTGCTACCCCGCTGTGCACTGCGAGATTATGTTAAGTTCAAATAGACCATTGTCTGTCACATCACAATGTCGTCACCATTGACGAAGGCCGTCAATCATCGTCGGTAGACAATGCTATCAGAATATCGCCCAACTCTAGTTCAGAGGGTTACTGGTTCAAGCCCAGGTTGTGGCAAGAAGAGGGAAGGAAGCAATACTGTTACACATGGTTATCTCAACTCCGAATTCATGGGTTGCAGCTCAATCACTCCGTTTCGTTGTTATTGTTATGAAAGTTCTACAGACGCCGCAGCATTGGTGCCCAAAAGTCGAGTGATGCCCAGTCATTTTGAACAGTGGCTAACGACTGTTTAGTCTAAATTACACTATAGTGGCCTGGAAATACACTGAACAAAATTATAAAACGGAACATGTAAAGTACATTGCAATCCACGAGGAGACTGCATGGCAGGCTGACCACCTGTTACGCGAGTGCAGCAAGGAGCCAAGGTAAGTTGCTAGCTAGAATTAAACTTATTTTATAAAAAACAATCAAGATAATCACAAGTTTACTTCACATGGTTGATGATATTACTATTTTAACTAGCTTGTCCTGCATTGCATATAATCAATGCGGTGCCTGTTAATTTATCATTGAATCACAGCCTACTTCGCCAAATGGGTGATGATTGAACAAAAGCTCATTCACAAAAAAAAGCACAATCGTTGCATCAATATAACTAACCATAAACATCAATGCATTTCTTAAAATCAATACACAAGTATATATTTTTTAAACCTGCATATTTAGTTAAAATAAATTAATGTCAGCAGGCAATTTTAACTAGGGAAAATGTGTCACTTGCGTTCAGTCCAAGCAGAGTCAGGGTATATGCATCCGTTTGGGCCGCCTGGCTCGTTGCGAACTGTGTGAAGACCATTTCTTCCTAACAAAGACCGTAATTAATTTGCCAGAATTTTACATCATTATGACATAACATTAAAGGTTGTGCAATGTAACAGCAATATAACAGACTTAGGATTGCCACCCGTTCGATAAAATACGGAACTGTTCCATATTTCACTGAAAGAATAAATGTTTTGTTTTCGAAATGATCGTTTCCGGATTTGTCCATATTAATGACCAAAGGTTCGTATTTCTGTGTGTTTATTATATTATAATTAAGTATGTAATTTGATATTTGATAGAGCAGTCTGACTGAGCGGTGGTAGGCGGCAGCAGGCTCGTAAGCATTCATTCAAACAGCACTTTCCTGCATTTGCCAGCAGCTCTTCGCAATACTTGAAGTACAGCTCCATTTATGACTTCAAGCCTATCAACTCCCGAGATTAGGCTGGCAATACTATAGTGCCGATAAGAACACACAATAGTCAAAGGTATATGAAATACAAATGGTATAGAGAGAAATAGTCCAATAATAACTACAACCCAAAATGTATTAACTACAAATATTGAAGACTCATGTTAAAAGGAACCACAAGCTTTCATATGTCCCTTGCTCATGCTCTGAGCAAGGGACTTAAACGTTAGCTTTTTTACATGGCACATATTGCACTTTTACTTTCTTCTCCAACACTGTGTTTTTGCATTATTTAAACCAAATTGAACATGTTTCATTATTTATTTGAGACCAAATTGATTTTATTTATGTATTATATTAAGTTAAAATAAAAGTGTTCATTCAGTATTGTTGTAATTGTCATTATTACACAGACATACATACATATATATATATATATACAGTGCCTTGCGAAAGTATTCGGCCCCCTTGAACTTTGCGACCTTTTGCCACATTTCAGGCTTCAAACATAAAGATATAAAACTGTATTTTTTGTGAAGAATCAACAACAAGTGGGACACAATCATGAAGTGGAACGACATTTATTGGATATTTCAAACTTTTTTAACAAATCAAAAACTGAAAAATTGGGTGTGCAAAATTATTCAGCCCCCTTAAGTTAAATGGGATATGTCCACACACTTTGGTATATATAGTGTATCTCCAGAAAGAACCAATTGGAGAGTAGAGACCGACCGGTATGGGATTTTTGCGTCCGATACCGATTTTTAGGGAGGCAAAAAAGTCACTGAATCCCGATATATACACACACACACACACACACACACACACACACACACACACACACACACACACACACACACACACACAAATGTATATATATTTATTCTATTTTTTATTTTGGGAGGGGAAAAAGTAACTGAATTCCGGGGGTGAAATGAAAAACCAACCTTTTCTTACACAAATTGTGCTCTAAAGGATTAACAGATACTATAAAATATGATTTCTTAACAAAATATTGCAATTAACATTATTTAAGAACATTTTGTGGTTTACAGGATATCCACCAAAAGGAAACTATATCCTCTATAAATATGACAGTAAAACTTGTTTAGTTTACCTTCTTAGTTACAACTTTATGATGTGTCTATCTATGGCAGTGGATAAGAAAAATGCAAAAGTGTTTGTGCTAAACCGCCACAAGGGGTGT
Source organism: Oncorhynchus masou masou (assembly GCF_036934945.1). NCBI lineage: Eukaryota > Metazoa > Chordata > Actinopteri > Salmoniformes > Salmonidae > Oncorhynchus > Oncorhynchus masou. Next base: position 48,093,866 of record NC_088212.1, read on the forward strand.
CTGGCTGAATAAATTAAACTTTCTTTCAACTGCACTGTTCACAAACAAGCATTGAAATGCTGTTCCGAAATCTCACCGCTAGGTGTCAGCATTTGTCTTGAGTAGATATACTAGAGTGTTTACAATAGTCAAAGGTCATGTAAACAAACACTTAAGTTATGACAAGCACAAGCTAGCTGTTCATTACAACAATGTTTTCTCACAGAAACCATGCGTACATTACATTGCAAAATGGCATGCGCGGATGACTGAAAATGTTTATGCAGGCAAATGCTTGCCCCACTGGTTTTAGTCACACGTTCTAATTTATCTAGCTAGCAAACGTTAGTGACTTATCATGAATGCAAACACATGGCCTTAGTGATGAGGACAGGGCTGCTTGCTTGGTGAAGTGTTCTTCTAATTATTTACTTATTCATATACACTGGCTGTGACAAGCTATTCACCGTCAAACTACCATGCCTACTCTCGCTCACGTTGTGACCTAGGGCTGAATGATGTCAGGCAACCATTGACATTTTCAAAACATTACTGCAAATGAGCAGACATATTTGTTTATTCTATGTATATAATATCGGTGCTTTATCTATGGAATGAAGACTGATATAATTTTTTTTGTGAAAGGCTAATATCGGCTGATTATTTCCGTCAACCGATTTATCAATCTGGCTCTATTGGAGACTGAATCTCTTGAAACCTTGATGAAGACAGCTTGCTATCGAAACGTTGATAAATAAATATTGTAATTAGTGTTAAGAAATGATTGCATCAAAGCTACCCGAGTGTGGCTTTTCCTTTTCTTTTGAAAGATAGTGAATGTCTAACATCAAACAGTGAGATTGAAATAGCTAGAAAGAAGAATAAAAGACTGATGCAATGAGACAATATACAGTGCATTCGGAAAGTATTCAGGCCCCTTGACTTTTTTCACATTTTGTTATATTACAGCCTTATTCTAAAATGTATAAATAAATGTTTTCCCGCATCAATATACACACACAATACCCCATAAAGACAAAGCAAAAACAAATATGAGCGGACTCAGCAGAGGTTCAAACAAGTAAAAAGACAGCTTGGCCTAATTTCTTCAGAGCAGCTAAGAATTCAGGGAAGTTAACATTTCAACACAGTATTGACTGAAGCTTTCTAGAGAATGTCATTTAAAAAGCAGCCTCTGAGATCATAAGGAATACGTTTTGTTGCATGAAGAATTTATATCAAGGAATCTGACTCCCTGTCTAGCTGATAGGGAGTGAGCGGGCACAGTGGGTCTATTTACAGGACTTTGTTATTGCAGCCACAACATATATACACACATGTAGCTTACACACAATAGGGCCGGCATGATACTAGTATAGCAATATTTTTTCCATGGCAAAAATTCAAACATGAAGCAGAACGAAAGTTTTGGTCCTTTCTAAACCTGCTGTATGTAAAATATTGCATGCTATAACTTGAAAATAAATAAATGTGACTCTGGATGACAAAATAATGTTTGTTTCCAATACTAACGAGTATCGCAATACTGCTATCGTCCTGGCCCTAATACACAACACAGCTGGTGGAAGCTGGAGTCATTGGTTGGTGTCCATACCTGACATTCCAAGCGGTGGTAAAGTCTGAGTTGAGCAGCAGCAGAGTGCAAGTAATGTCCACCAGAGCTGGAAGAGGGAGAGACAGAGACAGGTTAGCATATCAAGTGATTATTTGAAGTAAAATTAAAGCTGTCTATAATGCCCATTTGTCTTGGTAAAATACATTCACCCCGTCCAAAAGGGTAACGAAAGGACCAGACCAACTGAAAATGTTGACACATCCCCCAAAAGCTCATCTATATAATTAAAACTAGAGCCCGACCGATAAATCGGTTAACCGATATTATCGGTGATATTAGCCTTTCACATATTCCACAGATAAAGCACCGATATTGTGTACATAGAATGAACAAATATGTCTGCTCATACATGTCACGCTGTAGAATGATAGGAGACAGGCGCAGGAATACGTAATAGTTTTTTTTATTTCTCCACCTAAAATAAAGTACGTCATGAAACCGACGGGGACGAAGCCCAAAACAAACACGTGTGTGTGTATATATAAAAACACAGGGATGCAACCCAAACAAAAGCGTGAGGTGTAAAACCTATAAATAATACACAGGACTAGACCCGTCATAACGAGTGCACAATAACACATAGCACGAAAGCCGATACAACAGAGCAAAGTGTTGTGGATGAATCAGAATTAGTTGGGTATCATAGATAAATAAGATGTTTTATTTATTTTCATAATATGCTTATGTGAGATGCTTGTCATTAGAATGTCTCCTTTTGGACTATACTGTTGGCAGTTGCACTTTTCCCTTCTCAGCTAAGGGAAAGTCACTTGGGGCCCAGAGAGGGGAGAGGTCAGGTTTAAACATTATCTTCATATGTGAATGTATCTGTTAAACCATGTGAAGGGCTTAACAATGTCTGTACGCCAGTCACTCCCTCCTTTTCCCATTGGGGGGAGGAGTATGGCCGTGTCTGGAACCCCTCTGATGTTGCACTTATCTTTCATAGTAAATGACCTAGAGGCTCACTCCCCTCAGTGAGCTTATTACTTCCGGCGCCGACAGAGATGGCCGCCTCGCTTCGCGTTCCTAGGAAACTATGCAGTTTTTTGTTTTTTTTACGTGTTATTTCTTACATTAGTACCCCAAGTCATATTAGGTTTCATTACATACAGTCGAGAAGAACTACTGAATATAAGAGCAGCGTCAACTCACCATCAGTACGACCAAGAATATGACTTTTGCGAAGCGGATCCTGTGTTCTGCCTTTCACCCAGGACAACGGAATGGATCCCAGCCGGCGACCCAAAAAAACGACTTCGTAAAAGAGGGAAACGAGGTGGTCTTCTGGTCAGACTCCGGAGACGGGCACATCGTGCACCACTCCCTAGCATTCTTCTCGCCAATGTCCAGTCTCTTGACAACAAGGTTGATGAAATCCGAGCAAGGGTAGCATTCCAGAGGGACATCAGAGACTGTAACGTTCTTTGCTTCACGGAAACATGGCTCACTGGAGAGACGCTATCGGAGTTGGTGCAGCCAGCTGTTTTCTCCACGCATCGCGCCGACAGAAACAAACATCTTTCTGGTAAGAAGAGGGGTGGGGCGTATGCCTTATGGCTAACGAGACGTGGTGTGATCACATAAACATACAGGAACTCAAATCCTTCTGTTCACCTGATTTAGAATTCCTCACAATCAAATGTCGACCGCATTATTTACCAAGAGAAATCTCTTCGATTATAATCACAGCCGTATATATTCCCCCCCAAGCAGACACATCGATGGCTCTGAACGAACTTTATTTGACTCTTTGCAAACTGGAATCCATACATCCTGAGGCTGCATTCATTGTAGCTGGGGATTTTAACAAGGCTAATTTGAAAACAAGACTCCTTAAATTGTATCAGCATATCGATTGCGCAACCAGGGCTGGAAAAACCTTGGATCATTGTTATTCTAACTTCCGCGACGCATATAATGCCCTGCCCCGCCCTCCTTTCGGAAAAGCTGACCACGACTCCATTTTGTTGATCCCTGCCTACAGACAGAAACTAAAACAAGAAGCTCCCACGCTGAGGTCTGTCCAACGCTGGTCCGACCAATCTGATTCCACACTCCAAGACTGCTACCATCACGTGGACTGGGATATGTTTCGTATTGCGTCAGACAACAACATTGACGAATACGCTGATTCGGGGTGCGAGTTCATTAGAACGTGCGTTGAAGATGTCGTTCCCATAGCAACGATTAAAACAATCCGGAAACCGTGGATTGATGGCAGCATTCGCGTGAAACTGAAAGCGCGAACCACTACTTTTAATCAGGGCAAAGTGACTGGAAACATGACCGAATACAAACAGTGCAGCTATTCCCTCTGCAAGGCAATTAAACAAGCTAAGCGTCAGTATAGAGACAAAGTAGAATCTCAATTCAACGGCTCAGACACAAGAGGTATGTGGCAGGGTCTACAGTCAATCACGGATTACAAAAAGAAAACCAGCCCAATCACGGACCAGGATGTCTTGCTCCCAGGCAGACTAAATAACTTTTTTGCCTGGTTTGAGGACAATACAGTGCCACTGACACGGCCTGCAACGAAAACATGCGGACTCTCCTTCACTGCAGCTGAGGTGAGTAAAACATTTAAACGTGTTAATCCTCGCAAGGCTGCAGGCCCAGACGGCATCCCCAGCCGCGCCCTCAGAGCATGCGCAGACCAGCTGGCTGGTGTGTTTACGGACATATTCAATCAATCCCTATCTCAGTCTGCTGTTCCCACATGCTTCAAGAGGGCCACCATTGTGAGAATGCTGTTCATCGACTACAGCTCGGCATTTAACACCATAGTACCCTCCAAGCTCGTCATCAAGCTCGAGACCCTGGGTCTCGACCCCGCCCTGTGCAACTGGGTACTGGACTTCCTGACGGGCCGCCCCCAGGTGGTGAGGGTAGGCAACAACATCTCCACCCCGCTGATCCTCAACACTGGGGCCCCACAAGGGTGCATTCTGAGCCCACGACTGCGTGGCCACGCACGCCTCCAACTCAATCATCAAGTTTGCGGACAACACAACAGTGGTAGGCTTGATTACCAACAACGACGAGACGGCCTACAGGGAGGAGGTGAGGGCCCTCGGAGTGTGGTGTCAGGAAAATAACCTCACACTCAACGTCAACAAAACTAAGGAGATGATTGTGAACTTCAGGAAACAGCAGAGGGAACAACCCCCTATCCACATCGATGGAACAGTAGTGGAGAGGGTAGTAAGTTTTAAGTTCCTCGGCATACACATCACAGACAAACTGAATTGGTCCACTCACACAGACAGCATCGTGAAGAAGGCGCAGCAGCGCCTCTTCAACCTCAGGAGGCTGAAGAAATTCGGCTTGTCACCAAAAGCACTCACAAACTTCTACAGATGCACAATCGAGAGCATCCTGGCGGGCTGTATCACCGCCTGGTACGGCAACTGCTCCACCCAAAACCGTAAGGCTCGCCAGAGGGTAGTGAGATCTGCACAACGCATCACCGGGGGCAAACTACCTGCCCTCCAGGACACCTACACCACCCGATGTTACAGGAAGGCCATAAAGATCATCAAGGACAACAACCACCCGAGCCACTGCCTGTTCACCCCGCTATCATCCAGAAGGCGAGGTCAGTACAGGTGCATCAAAGCTGGGACCGAGAGACTGAAAAACAGCTTCTATCTCAAGGCCATCAGACTGTTAAACAGCAACCACTAACATTGAGTGGCTGCTGCCAACACACTGACTCAACTCCAGCCACTTTAATAATGGGAATTGATGGGAAATGATGTAAAATATATCACTAGCCACTTTAAACAATGCTACCTAATATAATGTTTACATACCCTACATTATTCATCTCATATGTATACGTATATACTGTACTCTATATCATCTACTGCATCTTTATGTAATACATGTATCACTAGCCACTTTAACTATGCCACTTTGTTAACATACTCATCTCATATGTATATACTGTACTCGATACCATCTACTGTATCTTGCCTATGCTGCTCTGTACCATCACTCATTCATATATCTTTATTATGTATATATTCTTTATCCCCTTACACTTGTGTGTATAAGACAGTAGTTCTGGAATTGTTAGTTAGATTACTTGTTGGTTATTACTGCATTGTCGGAACTAGAAGCACAAGCATTTCGCTACACTCGCATTAACATCTGTTCACCATGTGTATGTGACAAATAACATTTGATTTGATTTGATTTGTACAGGAGGGGCTGTTCTTGAGATGGGAGTATCTAAAGATGACAATTGATATATGCCTTTGGATGAGGTTTAGGTACTATGAAGTACTAGGAACAAGATTAGAACCTCGTCTTAGAGACCAAACTGAACGATAATTTATAGCTAATGCTATCTGGCTATGGGATACTCCTCTCTCAAGTAAAAGTCTTTCTTTGTAAACTATTCCTAAGATCTGTGGTTCGTCATGTAATTTGAGAAGGTTGTTTCTTGGCTATAAAATATCTTGAAATTCTCTTATAGGCACTCTCAGAATTCATTATAGACACTGAATTGATCTGAGAGTCAAAGGGCTATGGTGAAGGTCATATAATTAAAGATGAAGTTTAAGTATAACTCTGACTGGTGTGTGGTTTGTAAACTCTCCTCATTTAGTGATACAGGAAAGTACCACAATAATCGACAAGGACAATGGGGAACAGAGGGCACAAACAGTTGAAGTTGGAAGTTTACATACACCAAAGCCAAAAACATTTCAACTCAGTTTCACAATTCCTGACATTTAATCCTTGTAAAAATTCCCTGAATTAAGTCAGTTAGGATCACCACTTTATTTTAAGAATGTGAAATGTCAGAATAATAGTGGAGATAATTATTTATTTCAGCTTTAAATTCTTTCATCACATTCCCAGTGGGTAAGAAGTTTACATACAGCTTGGAAAAGTCCAGAAAATGATGTCATGGCTTTAGAAGCTTCTGACAGGCTAATTGACATCATTCGAGTCTGTTGGAGGGGTACCTGTGGATGTTTTTCAAGGCATATCTTCAAACTGAGTGCCTCTTTGCTTGACAACATGGGAAAATCAAAAGAAATCAGCCAAGACCTCCACAAGTCTCCACAAAAAAACTGTAGACCTCCACAAGTCTGGTTCATTCTTGGGAGAAATGTCCTAATGCCTGAAGGTACCACGTTCATCTGTACAAACAATAGTATGCAAGTATAAACACCATGGGACGACTCTGCCATCATACTGCTCAGTAAGGAGACGCGTTCTGACTACTAGAGATGAACGTACTTTGGTGCAAAAGGTGCAAATAAATCCCAGAACAACAGCAAAGGGCCTTGTGAAGATGTTGGAGGAAACAACAGGTACAAAAGTATCTATATCCACAGTAAAATGAGTCCTATATCGATATAACCTGAAAGGCCGCTCAGCAAGGAAGAAGCTACTGCTCCAAAACCACCATAAAAAAGCCAGACTACGATTTGCAGCTGCACATGGGGACAAAGATTGTACTTTTTGGAGAAATGTCCTCTGGCCTGATGATACAAAAATAGAACTGTTGAGCCATAATGACCATTGTTATGTTTGGAGGAAAAAGGGGAGGCTTGCAAGCCAAAGAACACCATCCCAACCGTGAAGCATGGGGGTGGCAGCCTCATGTTGTGGGGTGCTTTGATGCAGGAGGGACTGGTGCACTTCACATAATAGATGGCATCCTGAGGGAGGAAAATTATGTGGATAAATTGAAGCAACATCTCAAGACATCGGTCAGGAAGTTAAAGCTTGGTCGCAAATGGATCTTCCAAATAGACAATGACCGCAAGCATACTTCCAAAGTTGTGGCAAAATGGCTAAGGACAATAAAGCCAAGGTTTTGGAGTGGCCATCACAAAGCCCTGACCTCAACCCTAAAGAAAAAGTGTGAGCAGAACTGAAAAAACGTGTGTGAGCAAGGAGGCCTACAAACCTGACTCAGTTACAACAACTGTGCTACCAAATACTAATTGAGTGTATGTAAACTTCTGACCCACTGGGAATGTGATGAAAGAAATAAAAGCTGAAATAAATCACTCTCTCCACTATTATTCTGACATTTCACATTCTTAAAATAATGTGGTGATCCTAACTGACCTAAAAAATGAATTTTTACAAGGATTAAATGTCAGTAGTGAAAAACTGAGTTAAATGTATTTGGCTTAGGTGTATGTAAACTTCCAACTTCAACTGTATGTGCCCTCTGTTCCCCATTGTCCTTGTCGATTATTGTCCCCATGTCCGTTGGTCTTGTGAGTACCTTTGCTCTGTGGTATCGGCTTTTGTACTACGTGTTATTGTGCACTTGTTATTACGGGTGTAGTCCTGTGTATTATTTAGAGGTTTACACCTCGCTCTTTTGTTTGGGTTGCATCCCTGTGTTTTTATATACACACACACACACACGTGTTTGTTTTGGGCTTCGTCCCCGTCGTTTTCATGACTTACTTTATTTTAGGTGGAGAAATAAACACTATTACATATTCCTGCGCCTGTCTCCTATCATTCTACAGCGTGACATGTATGAGCAGACATATTTGTTGTACACAATATCGGTGCTTTATCTGTGGAATATGTGAAAGGCTAATATCGCCCGATAATATCGGTTAGCCGATTTATCGGTCGGGCTCTAGTTTTATTCATATAGTTGAGCTTTGGGGATGTGTCAAAATTTTTCAGTTTTCTGGTCCTTTCGTTACCCTTTTGGACGGCCAGAATGTATTTTACCAAGACAAATGGGCATTATAGACAGCTTTAATTGTACTTCAAACAATCACTTGATATGCTAACCTGTCTCTGTCTCTCCCTCTTCCAGCTCTGGTGGACATTACTTGCACTCTGCTGCTGCTCAACTCAGATTTTACCACCGCTTGGAATGTCAGGTATGGACACCAACCAATGACTCCTGCTTCCACCAGCTGTGTTGTGCATTAGGGCCAGGACGATAGCAGTATCGCGATACTCATTACTATCGTGGCAAGTAAATAAAACATGAAGCAAATTTTACTTCTTTAGGAAAACAGACCTAATCTTGGAAACAAATATGATGCTGTCATCCAGAGTCACATTTATTTATTACAGCAGGTTTAGAAAGGACCAAAGATTTTGGTCTGCTTCATGTTTTGCCATGGAAAAAATATTGCAATCCTAGTATCATCCCGGCCCTATTGTATGTAAGATACATGTGTATATATGTTGTGGCTGCAATAACAAAGTCCTGTTCACTCCCTATCAGCTAGACAGACAAAAACTACCAGATTCCTTGATATAAATTCTTCATGCAACAAAACGTATTTCTTATGATCTTAGAGGCTGCGTTTTAAATGACATTCTCTAGAAAGCTTCAGTCAATACTGTGTTGAAATGTTAACTAGAATTCTTAGCTGCTCTGAAGAAATTAGACCAAGCTGTCTTTTTACTTGTTTGAACCTCTGCTGAGTCCGCTCATATTTGTTTTTGCTTTGTCTTTATGGGGTATTGTGTGTGTATATTGATGAGGGAAAACATTTATTTATACATTTTAGAATAAGGCTGTAATATAACAAAATGTGAAAAAAAATCAAGGGGCCTGAATACTTTCCGAATGCACTGTATATTGTCTCATTGCATCAGTCATTTATTCTTCTTTCTAGCTATATCCATCTCTGTCACACTATAAAAACCGCTCACATCAGGTGAGTGTTTGAGAATGGCGTTCTCCCATAATAGCATTTTGGAACATTCACGCATATGGCCGAGACAAGTTAACACATTGCTGCACTTGTAATGTGAAGTATTCATAGTTTATCAACTTTTAAGCTAAATGTTGTGATCTGTTTCATCTGCCTCATCTTTGTATTTAAACATTTTTATTATGGAACCACTGTATGCATTTTATATTTTTCTGCTCTATCATCCCGCAACTGTTCCAACGTGTTTTAAACAGTCCCAGACATATATTTTTTAATCATCCCCCGGATGATGGGACACGAGGGCTGGGCGATATGGACAAAATCTCATATCCCGATATAGATCATTTCATATCACGATATAGCACATTTTCTGTAAATTCAATTAATAAATAGTTTATATAAAATGACCACATGTAAAGGCCTATTTCTTATTACATTTTGAATTATACTCAACAAATAAAAGGTACTTACTCATATTTGATTATTTCTCCTTTTATTTAGAGCCTTGGTGCAAATTTGCAATTAAGCATGTAACAAAATAATCATGTATAAAGTCTAAAAAGGTAAATAGAAAACACTTCAACTATAGATGCAAACAAAATAAATATAGGCCTAAAATATATATTTTGGGAGCTTGACTGTTTTGCATGTCAATTTGGCATTAATACCTGTCACATATCAATTTGCATGTGGTACCTTGGGTCGAGTGTTCGCACCAACTCACGAAACCCCCGTTTCTCGACCGTGTAAATTGGGGCCATGTCTTTGCAGATGTAAGTTGTAATCTCCTTCCATGGAGGAGACTTAATCAAGCTAGTCGTCTTGACTACTTTCTTGTCTCTTTCTCTCTTGCATCAAAGATTTAATAGGAGACAGAATGCAACCGGATCACCATCTAATTGGCATTCACATAACTCTTATAGATTTTCCACATGGACGGGAATATTGGAAATTTAATCAAAGTTTACTGGAGGACAACTTGTTTTTAACTAAGACAAAATCATTTATAACTGAATTTTTTAGGTATGAAATCGGTTCAGAAAATCCCCTTATTGTTTGGGATACCTTTAAATGTACCTTCAGGGGTCATTTAATTCAATATTCATCAATAATAAAAAAGCTGTTTCTGGCTAAAGAAACAAGACTAACAAGGGAAATCCATTAACTAATAGTACAGGTAGATAGCAATAAAAACGATACTACAGAGATACAAAAGTTAGAGGAAAAACTAAAAGAACTTGAGGAACTTATTCAAAAACGACCTAATGTAATCTATTACAAAAAGAAAGCAAACTGGATGGAAAATGGAGAAAAATGCACAAAATTCTTTCTGAATTCCAATACAGGAACGCTAACAAAAATAATTTTCAGAAACTCATTACTGAAGATGGAGTCATCTATGATTCTCCGAATTATATTTTAAAAGAGGAAGCTAATTATTTTAGGCAGATGTTCTCTTTTTCATCTCATCCTCTCCCACTGAATGAAGATTACGGTAAGGAATTCTTTCCAAATAATATAAAAAATTGAAAATTAACAAATGTACAGAAAGATCAGTGCAAAGGCCAAATGACAGAGGAATAACTTTTTGAGGCTATTAAATCCTTTCAGTCTGGAAAAACCCCAGGGCTTGATGGCATACCGGTTGACGTATATCAAGTATTTTTTTATATACTAAAAGCTCCATTGTTAGATTGTTTTAACTCCTCCTATAGAAATGGTAGTCTGTCAGGTACTCAGCAGGAAGGTCTGATTTCTCTATTATTAAAACAAGACCCAGATGGCAAATATAAAGACCCAGTCTATCTAACAAACTGGAGGCCCCTTACACTTCAATGTTGTGATGCAAAAATACTAGCAAAATGCATAGCACTCAGAATTAAAAGGGTTTTACCAGGTATTGTTCATTCTGATCAGACAAGTTTTTTACATGGACGATACATTGGAGATAATGTACGACAACTACTAGAAATAATAGAACATCATAAAACATATAAGAAGCCAGGAATGGTATTTATAGCAGATTTTGAAAAGGAATTTGATAAAGACTTGATTTTATTTATAAATGCCTAGTTTTTTCGATTTCGGTAATTCTCTTATAAAATCGGTAAAAATAATGTATAGCAACCCCAGGTGTAAAATAGTAAAAAACGGCTACTTCTCAGAGAGTTTTGAATTGTCATGAGGAGTTAAACAAGGGTGTCCTCTGTCACCATATCTATTCGTTATGGCCATCGAAATGCTAGCTATTGAAATCAGATCCAATAACAACATTAGAGGATTAGAAATCCAAGGCTTAAAAACAAAGGTGTCCATGTATGCCGATGACTCAAGTTTTATGTTAAGTCCGCAAGCTAGATCGCTGCAAAATGTCTCATTAAAGATATAGATAACTTTTCTGTACACTCTGGACTAAAACCTAATGATGATTAGTGTACAATACTACGTATTGGATCCTTAAAAAATACAACTTTTACATTACCCTGCAGCTTACCTATAAAATGGACTGATGGTGAAGTAGACATACTCGGTATTCATATCACAAAAGATATAAATAAGCTCTCCACAATAAATTTCAATAGAAAACTTGTAAAAACAGACAAGATCCTGCAACCATGGAGAGATAAACACCTGTCTATTTATGGAAAAATTGCCCTGATTAACTCCTTAGTCATATCTCAGTTTTACTCACTTACTTATGGCGCTGCCTACTCCTGATCATTCATTTTTCAAATCTTATGAGCAAAAAATATTTAGCTTTATCTGGGACGCTAAACCAGACAAAATAAAACGAGCCTATCTATATAATGAATGTGAATTGGGTGGGTTGAGATTATTAAATATGAAAGCACTAAACCTCTCTCTAAAAGCTTCACTCATTCAAAAGTTTTATTTGAACCCTAAATGGTTCTCAAGTAGATTAATAAGAAAAGCTAATCCAATGTATAAAAATGGCCTTTTTGCAGATTGCATTTTCGATTAATTGAAAATTATACTTTTTTCAAAGTATGTCTTTTTCAAACAAGCATTGCAGAGCTGGCTACAATTTCAATTTCATCCCCCTGAAAAGATAAAACAAATATTACAACAAATATTATGGCTGAACTCAAATGTGCTGGTTGATAAAATACCTGTTTTTATGGGAAAGATGTTTGAAAGGGGTATTTTGTTCTTAAATTATATTGTAATGGTAGAGTTATGTCCTTCATGGAGTTATCAGAATTGTACGGGAAGGTCTGCTCAATCCAAGAGTACAACCAACTGATTACAGCATTGCCACAAAAATGGAGGAGGCGGGTGGCAGCGGGAGGAGGTAGGGAACTGGTCTGTCTGCCCAATATAAAGGATCACAACTAGAGGAGAAATAAAAATAGCACAAATAGGAAAGTATACCAGTTTCATTTGAGGACCAGAATGTTGACAACAGTGCCATACAGATTGCAAAATAGTTGGGGAGAGATTTTTTATGTACCGATTCCATGGTACAGGGTGTATGAGTTGATATATAAAACAACGCAAGATTCAAGACTTCATGCTTTTCAGATAAAATTATTATTTTGAATTCTTGCCACCAACAAAATGTTGAATATTTGGGGCATAAAATCAACGAAGCTCTGCAGATTTTATTGTGAGCATACAGAATCAATAGACCACTTATTTTGGTATTGCCCTAAGGTAGCCTGTTTCTGGTCTCAGGTTCAGGAATGGCTGAAAATACATAGCATCAATCTAAAATTGACCCTAGAAATAGTACTGTTAGGAGATCTGGAGAGACAGGGTCACTCAATTACTAATATACTAATACTCTTAGTAAAATAATTTATCTTGAACACGCAAGCTGTAGATTCTATTCGATTAGATAGATTGAAATTGTACGTTAACCATCATAGCATGGTTGAAAGATATGTGTTGTGTAGAAACACGAAGTGGGTGGCCAGCAGAGATAGATGGGATGGGCTGAGGGAAACTGAGGGTTGGTATGTGGAACTGGAGACAAGTGGGAGTGGAGTTGCTGTGTGAGATAGAGAATGATGGTCAAAAGATAAAGAAGAAAAAAAAGTCAAAATAAAACATAATAAAAGTACATTTGAATGACACTAAGTGGCAGTGTTTTTACAACTAATGCAGGTGTGCCTGAGGCTGATGCTGTGCAGGTGTTTGTACACATGCATATACACACAATCTCATTAAAATCAACACATACAAGAACACACACATACATGTAATAGTGCCAGACATGCACGCAAACATATACAGTTGGCATTGCTGTTATGATTTCAGTTGTCCTTGATGTCCTTTGTTTTAAATGTATTATTTTGTTTGATCTTTTTTGCATTATTTGCTGTTTTCTTCTGTCTTTTCCTTTTATCTATTTAGTTCATTATCTTGGTTGTTGGTGCATTGGGGGGGTTCTTGATGGTGGGGTTCTTCTGTTCTTCTGTTGAGGAAAGACTGATACATGTTTGATAGTGTCTTGATGCTGTATTGTTTGTTCTTCATGCTCTAATACTTTAATGTTACCCCTTCCTTGTGTTTTTTGTAATAAAATAATAATAATTAATAAATAAATCTCCTTCCATCTTCGTTATTCTTTGTCATATGGTGTGCTGCGAGCAAAATCCTCTTGCAACGTCTGAGTCTGGGATTTGTTTTGAGCACTCGACTGTACTTTTTTGGGTCTCATCCGTAGACTCTCGCCGTATTGTTTCACATGATTCTTGCGTAGGTAGTAAAGGAGGTTAGTGGTGTTTGAGCCTGTTGTCGGGACCGGCCTGTGGCATATTTTGCAGAGGATGGTTTTCTGGTCCTTGTCAGACGTTTCATACGCAAACCACATCCATGCGACCTAAGTAGCCCCTCTTTTAGGTATGAGCTCTGTGTCTCCGTGCTCTGTGTAACGTTCACTCTCCTCCGTGTTTGTTTGTGTTGCAAATTCCCTTCCACACGGCACGCAAAGCATTATCCAATTGAGAAAAAATATTGCAGTAAAGAGTGTGATTTGCGACACAATTAAATACACGATACAGCATAATATGAAACGATAGAAAAACGTCTATCGTCACACAATATTATATTGTCATATCGCCCAGCTCTGCAGGACACCCTTAATTTCGAGCCCTGGGGTGTGCGTGTCTCAGTGGACTAAGGAAAATGGATAAAGAATAAATAATTATTCTTCTTACCTTCCCTGTCCAGCCACTGTGTGCGCTGCCTGTAGAGCAGTAGTTTGTTGTGGACATAGGGTAGCAGGAACTTGACACACCAGCTCTCCACCCCCAACTTGTTCTCTACCAAGACGATGGGGCTGCGGTTGTACCTGGCCTCAGGACACAGGATCAGACCTATCTCATCACTAGGAGGGGGAGGGGGAGGAGAGAGAGAGTGTGAACCTGCATGCTCATTGATCTAACAAAACAACTACACAAACACACACACACGTTCTCAGATACCCATGCTCTCTAACATGCATGCTCACACATACAGTAATAACTTTTTAACCTCTAGACTCAGCAGAACCCCTGTCTGATGGTGGGCTTTATTCACTGCCTGGTTTAGGGAGTAGGGACCCTTGTAGTTAGCCTAAATGTATCTAGTTGAAGGAGCAGGAGCACACTTTAGATGCCCAATACAACACTGGTCTGGAGTACGGGGCACAAGCCTTGTAGAGAGAAGCCTAGTTTGCACAAGTGCATCTCCAGAGAGTCTATGCCTCACTGAGCACACAACAGAACTGGTTTGCCTCAAACTGCGGTGCGCACACACACATACAGTCCCCTTTGCAACAGGACCATGTTCAGTAAGCAAAATAGATTGGAATGTTTCAGATAGAAATGTCACAAATAGAACTGAAGTGATTCCTTATTCTACATGTCAGAGTGGCATGTTTGTTCTATATTTTTTTTTTGACCAAATCATGGGCTGGTGCCACCAACTGAAAAACCTAGTGGGGAAATTGTTGGTATGGAACCCTGGTGTGTATACACACAGCACAGCATAGCGCTCAGCACAGGTCACTCACATCACCAGAGGGATTGAGCCTATACAAACACTACTAATCAGGCTTAGATGTTATTTTTATTGAAGGATGTTTTGCCCTGTAAAAATGCCTTCAATTTATTAAGTAGAAATGTACTCAGTTCAAATAAGTGTAGGCCAGTTCTAATTTAGAACACTCAGTCGGAGAAGCTTCTAAACAGAATACATCTGTCGAGCTGACACTCTTCTAAGCCCAACAAGGCATTAATTACCATGTTATTATAACAATATATAAAAAATATTACCAAGTAATAAAATGATCATTATTGGATATGATTAGCTAACAACTTGAAAAGCGTAGCTACAAAGACAGTAGCTATGTCATCACCAGAGTAGATCTCCATTGGAATCAAAACAGCAGGTGTGAAACCTGACAGGTTTCTGAGATAAGATGATAGATAAAACATCTATGAATCATTGAGCCAAACTCATCAGTCAACACTAGGGTGAGGGATGACAACTATACTCAACAAAAATATAAATACAACATGCAAAGTGTTGGTCACATGTTTTATTAGCTGAAATAAAAGACACTATAAATGTTCCATATGCACAAAAATCTGACAAGTATTTATGTCTGTAATAAAGCTATTTTGTGGGGGGAAACAATTTCTAATTGGCTGGGCCTATGCCCTCCCAGGCCCACCCATGGCTGTGCCCCTGCCCAGTCATGTGAAATCCATAGATAAGGACCGATTTAATTAATTTCAATTGACTTATTTCCTTGTATGAACTGCAACTCAGTAAAATCTTTGAAATTGTTGCATGTTGTGTTTATATCTCTGTTCAATATAGTAAAGGCACATTTTGGATACAAAGGTGTCAGACCTTTGCATACATAGGTAGCCTAGTGGTTAAAGCATTAGACTTGTAACCGAAAGGTTGCAAGATCGAATCCCTGAGCTGACAAGGTACAAATTTGTCATTCTGCCCCTGAACAAGGCAGTTACCCCACTTTTCCTAGGCCATTAAAAAATAAGAATTTGTTCTTAACTGACTTGCCAAGTTAAATAAAGGTGTAAAAAAAGATAGGAATCTGGAAATGTCACTCCCACATAACAGGCTATGACGTCACATGCGAGAGAAGAGTCGCGTGCCGCACTGTTCCAACACTATTTAGCTGGCTATAACCTTTAATTTGTGGTCAAGACAAGCACTTTCTGATCACGTGATTTATGCATGCCATTCCAGAGCTGGGAATAACAAGGCTGGGTCAACTTTTTCTGCAAATCAAGTAGCTAGCCTTCTTGGCTAATGAATAGTAGCTATCTACTAAGTGGCAAACGAATTCCGCTGCACAGTCAAAGATACATCCTCTGCAACGTGTGGCTAAATGTATGCAAATACACAAGCTAGGCAGATTGCTTTTTATCCTGAATATTTGCTTGCTTGCTGAACAACAAGCTGTGATGGTTAGATAGCTAACATTCGTTAGCTTGCTAATAAAGCAGCAAATGATAGCTATCTCGTTCGAGCATCAAGCCATTATTAGTTTGCTGTTATCTTGTAGCTAGCTAATCGTACTCGTTATTTACGATAAATTGGATAATGCTACGTACATATTGGGATTTCTCTTGAAGGCGTTATTGATATCTTTGACAACTCTCTGGACCAAGACATCCTCCTCCTCCGACTCTGCCATTTTTGTGCACTGATGACGTCAATGAAATCTCTCATGTTCATCCGGGTCATTACAATTGAACACACTAGGCACAAATCTTTGATGAACATGTTTAAAACAAGTTTCACCATGGTTGCAGCATTTCTTACACCAACTCTGCCACACCAGGGCCGTCACTAGATACCAGACACAAAGTCATAAACCCCGTCTATTTCGACAATGTATCTTCTTAAAATCTGATTTTAAACCTAACCTTAACCACACTGCTAGCCAAACGCCTGACTTTAAACCAAGACCAAAAAGCAACAAAGACCGTTTGACTTTGTGGCTGTGGTAACTAGTGAAAACCCTCAATGTTGGTACTGTACTCTAAAATCAACTGAGAAAAACTAGGTCAAATAATAACATCAGTGATCTTTAGTTCATAAATCCGGGGCTCTTGAAAGAGGCCCGCGTTCCCGACTCTGAGTTCCCAGGTGTTTTGAACATGGATATTTCCATAGTCCACAGTAATTCAGTTATCAATTCATTTATTTCATAGACCTCGAGCTTCAAGTATTACGCATTCTATGGGTGCGTTCGTAAATTCACTCTGGCTATCTGCTCCGATTTCAGAGCACTCTCGTCTGAGTGTGCCAGAGCACCTAATAATTGATGAATTTACGAAAACGCCATGTTACTCACATTCTACTCTTTGTTTTGACAGTCCAAGTATATCATATGACGTCACAGTTAATGGAATGGAATTTGGAGGCCTCTTCACTTAGGCTAGAATCCTGAGTGCAAAAGGCTTCAGTTCAGTGGAAGTTTTATTGGTGAATAATGGTTCAACCTCCTCACCACAGCAGCGGGAAGTAGGGGTGCTAAGGCACCCTCTGAAATCAGCTCCCCCTCTGAAGATCTGATGAATTCTAAACCTATTATTTCCATCTTGGCATAAAAACAGAGGCCGAGCCCAAAGATTATGAATATACTGTGTCCAGAGGGAGAGAAGAAACTCAGTAAATCTACCTACAAACACTTTGGGACCGACATGGATGCTGTGAGCAATTTGTAAGTCGCTCTGGATAAGAGCGTCTGCTAAATGACTTAAATGTTATGTTAAATGTGAGCCTTACCTCTTCTTCATCATACAATAATCCAAGACATACTACTGAATTGACATAAACTTGTTGTCAATACTTTTTGCCTTTGGTCTGGGTAAATTCTATCAATAGGCCTTTAAAAATATATACAATTGAAGTCAGAAGTTTACATACACCTCAACCAAATACATTTAAACTCAGTTCCCACATGCTTCAAGAGGGCCACCACTGTTCCTGTTCCCAAGAAAGCGAAGGTAACTGAGCTAAATGACTATCGCCCAGTAGCACTCACTTCCGTCATCATGAAGTGCTTTGAGAGACTAGTCAAGGACCATATCCCCTCCACCCTACCTGACACCCTAGACCCACTCCAATTTGCTTACCGCTCCAATAGGTCAACAGACAACGCAATCACACTGCCCTAACCCATCTGGACAAGAGGAATACCTATGTAAGTATGCTGTTCATCGACTACAGCTCAGCATTTCACACCATAGTACCCTCCAAACCCTCCAGACCCTGGGTCTCGACGCCGCCCTATACAACTGTGTCCTGCACTTCCTGACAGGCCGACCCCAGGTGGTGAGGGTAGGTAAACAACATCTCCACCCCGCTGATCCTCAACACTGGGGTCCCACAAGGGTGTGTTCTCAGCCCTCTCCTGTACTCCCTGTTCACCCATGACTGCGTGGCCATGCACTCCTCCAAATCAATCATCACATTTGCGTGGTAGGCTTGATTACCAACAACAACGAGACGGACTACAGGGAGGAGGTGAGGGCCCTCGGAGTGTGGTGTCAGGAAAATAACCTCACACTCAATGTCAACAAAACAAAGGAGATGATCGTGGACTTCAGGAAACAGCAGAGGGAGCAGCCCCCTATGCACATCGACCGGACAGTAGTGGGGAAGGTGGAAAGTTTTAAGTTCCTCGGCGTACACATCACGGACAAACTGAAATGGTCCAACCACACAGACAGCGTGGTGAAGAAGGCGCAGCAGCGCCTCTTCAACCTCAGGAGGCTGAAGAAATTTGGCTTGTCACCAAAAACACTCACAAACTTTTACAGATGCAAAATCTAGAGCATCCTGTAGGGCTGTATCGCCGCCTGGTACGGCAACTGCTCCGCCCACAACCATAAGGCAAAGGGTAGTGAGGTCTGCACAACACATCACCGGGGGCAAAATACCTGCCCTCCAGGACACCTACACCACCCGATGTCACAGGAAGGCCAAAAAGATCATCAAGGACAACAACCACCCGAGCCACTGCCTGTTCACCCCGCTATCATCCAGAAGGCGAGGTCAGTACAGGTGCATCAAAGCGGGGACCGAGAGACTGAAAAACAGCTTCTATCTCAAGGTCATCAGACTGTTAAACAGCCATCACTAACATTGAGTGGCTGCTGCCATCATACTGACTCATCTCTAGCCACTTTAATAATGAAAAAAATTGATGTAATAAATGTATCACTAGCCACTTTAAACAATATATAATGTTTACATACCCTACATTACTCATCTCATATGTATATACTGTACCCTATACCATCTACTGCATCTTGCCTATGGCGTTCAGCCATCGCTCATTCATATATTTTTATGTACATATTCTTATTCATTCCATTACACTTGGGTGTATAAGGTAGTTGTTGTGAAATTGTTAGGTTATATTACTTGTTAGACATTACTGCATGGTCGGAACTAGAAGCACAAGCATTTCGCTACACTCGCATTAACATCTGCTAACCATGTGTATGTGACAATTTTTTTTTATTTTTTTTATTTTCACAATTCCTGACATTTACTCCTAGTAAAAATTATTTGTGCTATGTCTACACACTCATTGTCAACAAAACAAAGGAGATGATCGTGGACTTGAGGAAACAGCAGAGGGAGCAGTCCCCTATGCACATAGGATCACCACTTTATTTTAAGAACGTGAAATGTCTTTCATCACATTCCCAGTGGGTCAGAAGTTTACATACACTCAATTCGTATTTGGTAGCACTGCCTTTAAATTGTTTAACTTGGGTCAAACCAGACTTGTGGAGCCTATCAGAAGCTTCTAAAGCCATGACAAAATTTTCTGGAATTTTCCAAGCTGTTTAAAGGCACAGTTAATTTAGTGTATGTAATCTTCTGACCAACTGAATTTGTGATACAGTGAATTTTAAGTGAAATAATCTGTCTGTAAACAATTGTTGGAAAAATGACTTGTGTCATGCACAAAGTAGATGTCCTAACCGATTTGCCAAAACTATAGTTCGTTAACAAGAAACTTGTGGAGTGGTTGAAAAATGAGTTTTAATGACTCCAACCTAAGAGTATGTAAACTTACAACTTCAACTATATATATATATATAATTGTTGTAGAATAATGTCAGCTAATATGAAGCTGCATAAGAGTTTATTCATTACCCTTGTCATCTCAAATGACATGGCTGCAGTTACATAATCTACTCCTGTCCAAGTTCCTTCTGGGAAAAATAAACAAATTATATTCTATTCTATTAAACCTCCAGGACTGAAGCACCAGCACAGAAACCCGTAATGGTGAAGGTTGACCATTTTCAGTCTGCAGACTTTGACAGACGTATAGTCAGGTAGGATGTAACTGTAACTGTTTCAGGTGAAGAGCTTTCACTTTTTTTATTAAACTAGGCAAGTCAGTTAAGAACAAATTCTTATTTACAATGACGGCCTACACCAGCCAAACCTGGACGACGCTGAGCCAATTGTGTGCCGCCCTATGGGACTCCCAATCACAGCCGAATGTGATACGGCCTGGGATTTGACCAGGGACTGTAGAGAAGCCTCTTGCAACGTTTCACCTCAGTATTTTTCTCTCTTTTGCCTTGATCTAGTACTGTTTGTCTTTTTACTTGAATAAAGCAAGTATTGCACGCTCAACGTTATTGTTTTCCTAGAAGTATTTCATTTGAGTCGTTTCAGTGGAAATGGACAACATCCCCCATTGCAAACTCCCCCAGTGCAAACTCCCCCATCTCTCGCCTGGGATCTGACCTGTACGTGAGCTTTAAAAAAAAACTTCTGTTGACCCTACGTGTTGTGGGGGAGGAGGGTGGGCGTGTGTGTGTGTGTGTGTGTGTGTGTGTGTGTGTGTGTGTGTGTGTGTGTGTGTGTGTGTGTGTGTGTGTGTGTGTGTGTGTGTGTGTGTGTGTGTGTGTGTGTGTGTGTGTGTGTCTGTGTGTCGATTAACTTGTTCCTATAAACCATCGACATGACTATGCTGTGTATGCCAATTTAATTTACTGGTAGGTTCTCTTAAAAAATAAAAAATAACTAAGCCTTAAATCAGTGTTTGGATCTCCATGCATTTAGAAAAGCAGTGGTCAGAGAGAGAGAGGAAGAGAAAAGCGTAGCTGTCCATCACCGTCTTTTGGTGGTTTCTCTACCAACACGACACTGTGAAATTGCAGTTTGTGTAATATCACTTTGGAGAGAGACTTTCACAGAACCCTTATACAAGCCTAAACATCTATCACTGCCATAAAGCAGTATTTTTAGGAAGCCAGTGTCTGATCAAATCATCATGCTGTCTGAAAACCGTCATAATGATAATTTTGGTTGACAACAAAACCCTGTGCAGGATGTGATAAATGTTTGTCTTTTACGAGTATGTATGAGAAACTGTTCAGTTTGAAGCGGAAGCACCCTGTTGAAGGCTAGTCATTCAATAATAAAGTTTTTAATTGAACTTCCAGTCTCCCCCAGAGAGAGAATACAGTAGACAGCACTGATTTATGACCCTATGTCATGGGTCACGTGTGTATGCCCATATATGGGCATCCTGTCAGGACTTCCTGGCGGGAAGTTATCACGTGCTCTAGGGAGTGCCCATATATGGGCATCCTGTCAGGACATCCTGTCGTCCGTTCTCACGCCTTAGAGTGAGTGTTAATTTATGCATATATTTCATCTGTTCCTTTGAAGTTGTCATGATGATTGATGTGTCGGGACCTTGTTGAACTGGGGGATGTGTTTGAACATTTCAAAGAGTATGACCCCCACCATGTTTTAGGGACCTTAGGGCTGTTGTCTATGAAACAGGAATGTCCGGGGTTATTGGGGGCAGACGCATTATAAATAAGCCCCAAAACACCACAAGCGCCCACGACAAACCACTAAAGAAATTAAACATGGTTTTGTGATCAGTGACACAGCCGTGATGACCGTAACAACGGAAGCAGGACCTCGGTTGAAACATAGAGAAAGGTCAGAGTATAAAGCATCAATATACGATGCACCAAAAAAGCAGTTTCTAAATATGTATAGAATCCAAATACCGCCCGCAACTGTGCTCAAAGATCAAGTGATGATGTCTAATGGACAGCAATGGGGTTATCTGTTTGATTTACTCGGCCTGTAGAGTGAAACTCTATACCGTAGCCGAAGGAGAAGAAAATACAGACCGAACTTTAGGAGTGGACTACAGGCTTGAAGACTGGCAGGTTCTTCGCAAGGTGTGTCCCGAACTGAGAGTTATCACAAAGGGGTATAGCTTGTTCACGGGCAACGAAACCCGTTGGGAAGGTTCCCCTGACTCCCCAGGAAGAATATTTCACAGGATGAAAATACAAAGAAAGAATGGACTTCCATGTGGGTGAATAAGGATAAGGACCGTGATTTTTATTGCAAATGATATCAGAACCTCCAAAACCTCCCAAAAAATTTCAACCAATTCAACGAGGTCCCTACACATCAGTCATCATGACAACTTCAAAGGAACAGATGAAATATATGCATAAATTAACACTCACTCTAAGGCGTGAGAACGGACGACAGGATGTCCTGAAAGGACGCCCATATATGGGCACTCCCTAGAGCACGTGATAACTTCCCGCCAGGATGTCCTGACAGGATGCCCATGACATAGGGTCATAAATCACATGTTTGACGTGTGCCGTCTACTGTATTTCTCTGTCATCGCCTCTGGCTAGGTAGCTTGGGTTAAGTGTAGAGTCCCGCTTAGTATGGACCAATCCGATGCCCCAGTGTTGTTTGAGCCAGATGAAAACAGTATGCCGCTACAGCAACTGGATATGGGTGAAGGTTTGCTAGAAATCCAGGACAGGTAGGCAACAACACAAAACACAACATCATCCTGCCACGAAAGACAGGTCTGGGCAGTATTCAGCCCTTCCAGAAGGTGGATGAAACAGACTCATCCAGTAAATCAGAGTTCAATGTGAAGGTCAACAGCGTTACCACCCCACGAGCTAATGGAAACCCATCACTGTGGCACCCGCCAGTTGACATCAGTCAAGCAGTCATCAGTCTTTGCTCGAGACACCAATGGCCTTGGATGTATTCCAAGCCGGCAAATGTCACTCAACCTCAAAGATGACATTCCTGTGCAGAGAGCGTACTTGTCAGTCCTGAAGCCGTTGTTTCAAGAAGTTAGTGGACTCCTGAGTGGTGCATCGGTCTAAGTCACTGCATCTCCGTGCAAGAGGCATCACGACAGGCCCTGGTTCAAATCCAGGCTGTATCACAATTGGCTCAGCGCCATCCGTGTTTGGCCGGGGTAGGCCATCATTGTAAAAAGGGATGTTCTTAACTGACTTGCCTAGTTAAAATAAAGGTTCAATAAAATAAAAAATAAAACATTCAGGATCTTCTGATAAAGGGGTGGATAGTGAAACCTAAGTCTCCTTACTCCGCTACTGTTGTGTATGTAAAAAGCATGGACCAATGCACCTCTGTATTGCCTACTGCCTGATAAATCAGAAGACGGTACCTGACAGGCACCCATTACCCAGAATCCAAGACCTGACAGATATCCTTGGTGGCTACTCCTGGTTCAGCATCTTAGACAAGGGTAAAGCCTACCATCAAGGTGTCATAGCAGAGGGTTCCCAACATCTCACTGTCTTCATCACCCCCTGGGGACTCTATGAATGGGTGAGAATTCCGTTTGGACTCTCCAATGCACCCTCAACAATCCGGAGGAGCATGGAGGAGATGCTGAGCTCCCTCAGGGACGAATGCTGTATACCATACCTGGACGATGGTCTTTGCTATGCAAAGTCCTTTGACAAGCATGTGGATGGAATCCGCAAAGTCCTCAAGGCTCTCCAACGTCATGGAGTAAAACTCCAGACAGAAAAGTGCGACCTCTTCCGCCGAGAGGTCCGGTACGTGAAGCGCCTTGTGTCGGCCGAAGGGGTGAGGATTGACCCTAAGGACCTGAAAGCTGTGCTGTCCCTGAAAACCATGACACCACAGACAGTGGGTGACGTCAGGAAGATTCTTGGTTTCCTCAGCTACTACAGATTGTACGTCCAGGACTTTTATCAAATAGCCAAGCCACTCTATGAGCTGCTCCAAGTGAAATCTGGAATGCCACAAGGCCAGCCGTGCAGAATAAAGACCAAAGGCCCTCAGCTGTCCTCCAGGACTCTTGTGGACTGGACAGGCAAACACCAGAGCACCCTTGAACGCCTCGTTGACATGCTTGTGAACCCACCTTCGTTGGCATACACTAACTTTGATTTATCACTAGTACTGCATACCGACACTTCAAAGAAGGGACTCGGAGCCATCCTTTATCAACAGCAGGATGGGAAGTTGAGAGTAATCGGGTATAGATCAAGAAAATTAACACCAGCTGAGAGGAACTACAATTTGCACAGCAGAAAGCTTGAGTTCCTTGCTCTAAAATGGGCAGTGTGTGAAAAGTTTAGGGACTACCTATGCTACACCCCGTACTTCACCATTTATACAGATAACAACCCACTAACCTACGTCATGAGCACCGCAAAGCTTAATGCTGTCGGCCACTGCTGGGTTGGAGAACTGTCAGATTTCCGGTTCAACATTAAGTACAGGCCTGGAAAAATAAATATAGATGCGGATACATTGTCTTGTATCTCCCATGGATATCAATCAATATGTGACAGAATGCACTGAGGACCTGTCACAGGACTTTGTGCGTGCATAGAGGAAAGGGAGCCAAGCGGCCCAGAGGAAGGATGTGGCCTGGATCACTGCCCACCACATCTCCTCTGTAGACTCCAGTCATCAGCCCAGTGCACTTCTGCCAATGATAGGTCATGACGAGCTGGTGAAAGCACCGTGTGAAGATCCAGCCATTGGAGAGATTGTAAAGCTTGAGGAGACTGCTACAGTAGTTACTGATGAAATGAGAAAAGTGGTGAACTGGGTCACAAGGAAGATATTCTATGAGTGGAGAAAACTGCACCTGGAGAATGGGCTCCTATATAGACGGACCAACAGCTCGTCCTTCCTGTAAGGTACAGACCGGTAGCCCTTAAACATCTCCATGATGACATGGGACACATTGGTAGCAAAAGAGTACTCCACCTTGCGAGAGGTTCTACTGGCCATATATCGAGAACTATGTCACAAGGAAATGTCAGTACATAAAGCTGAATAAACCTGTCATGCATGTGCGAGCACCTATGGGTAGCATCATATCTAGCTCACCCCTGGAGCTCGTCTGTATGGATTACTTACATCTGGAGACCAGCCAAGGAAGTACTGAGTACATCCTGGTGGTGGTTGATCATTAATTTACAAGATTTGCTCAAGCTTACCAGACAAAGAACAAGTCCAGACGGACTGCAGCAGAGTGTACCTTTAATGACTTCCTACCCCGATTTGGATACCCCTTGAAACTGCATCATGATCAGGGTCGGAAGTTTGAAAATGTACTGTTCCAGCAGCTGTCAGGGGTTGGCCATTCCAGAACATCACCATACCATCCCCAAGATAAGAGATTGAGAGCCAGCTGAGAGATTTAACCGCATCTTGCTACAGATGTTGCGAACGCTTGCAGACAAAGAGAAGTAGAGATGGAAGGACCATCTTCCATAAATTGTACACGCATTCAACTTCACCCGGCATGAGTCCATTGGTTACTCACCCTACTATCTGCTCTGCGGTCATCAACCACACCTTCCAGTGGACTTGTTGTTTGGCTTTTTGGGAGAGAGAGACCGGAAGATGAAAGGGGCAGTTCTGTAACCTGGAGACCGAGTTCTGGTTAGGCACCTCAGTGAGCCGAGAGGGCCCGGGAAGCTAAAATCATACTGGGAAGGAAGGAACAGTTTGCAGACAACCTGGTAGACATAGTTCATTCCGAGGTTGGAGACAGGCATAAAACCAGAACACTGCACCGAAATTTGTTACTACTTGTGAATTACTTACCGGTTGAACCTCCACCACCGCTCCTTAACCAGCACCAAAGAAGTGCAGAGAAACAGACAGTCAAGAGTCAGTGATGTGGAAGAACACACTCACAATGGGGACACATCTGACTTGGATGATGAATGAACAGGAGGCTATTGGCTAAGGAACCGTCTGACTAGGACAGAACAATGAACTTCAAACCAGGTATCTGCAAGACCTCCCATGATATAAAGGGATTTAGTCCAAGTACTTATAACGGAAGAGGAAAGACAACCTGCAAATGAGTACCTACCTGATACAGCTCCAGTACCTGTAATGGAAGAACAAAGTCAACCTGAGAATGAACACTTACCTGATCGAAACGAACCAGAGCCAACGAATGAGCACAAGGAGCATCTCGAACATCTCCCCCCCTGTAGTTAATGCACACACAGAGTAGGCGGTCAACCTTCAATGCAATCACATCCTACAGGTAACACGCTTGGCGTAATATACAGTGTGCCTTACTTACCAGTATGGGAACACCTTACTACAGTGGCTGTTCCTTTAAAAGTTGCGTCATACAGCAGCACAAATTGTAGTTATTTACTTGTCAGCCATTGTTGCCAATAATGCTAGTTTGACCACCAGAGGGCATTTTTGAGAAGCATTTGACATCTCTTCAATATTGGCTGTACTAGAGAATTTAAAACCTTTTTATGTAAGAACATAGTATATGGGATTGATTAAGAAATTTCTCTTAATTCATTTGATTAATATTCAAATCAAATCAAATCAAATTTATTTGTCACATACACATGGTTAGCAGATGTTAATGCGAGTGTAGCGAAATGCTTGTGCTTCTAGTTCCGACAATGCAGTAATAACCAACAAGTAATCTAACTAACAATTCCTAAACTACTGTCTTATACACACAAGTGTAAGGGGATAAAGAATATGTACATAAGGATATATGAATGAGTGATGGTATAGAGCAGCATAGGCAAGATACAATAGATGGTATCGAGTACAGTATATACATATGAGATGAGTATGTAAACAAAGTGGCATAGTTAAAGTGGCTAGTGATACATGTATTACATAAGGATGCAGTCGATGATATGGAGTACAGTATATACGTATGCATTGTTTAAAGTGGCTAGTGATATATTTACATCATTTCCCATCAGAAACAAACACCTTTCTGGTAAGAAGAGGGGTGTGGGTGTATGCCTTATGGCTAACGAGGCATGGTGCGATGAAAGAAACATACAGGAACTCAAATCCTTCTGTTCACCTGATTTAGAATTCCTCACAATCAAATGTAGACCGCATTATCTACCAAGAGAATTCTCTTAGATTATAATCACAGCCGTATATATCCCCCCCCCAAGCATTTACATACATTTACATTTAAGTCATTTAGCAGACGCTCGAGCGACTTAACAATTGGTGAATTCACCTTCTGACATCCAGTGGAACAGCCCCTTTACAATAGTGCATCTAAATCATTTAAGGGGGGGGGGGTGAGAAGGATTACTTATCCTATCCTAGGTATTCCTTGAAGAGGTGGGGTTTCAGGTGTCTCCGGAAGGTGGTGATTGACTCCGCTGTCCTGGCGTCGTGAGGGAGTTTGTTCCACCATTGGGGGGCCAGAGCAGCGAACAGTTTTGACTGGGCTGAGCGGGAACTGTACTTCCTCAGTGGTAGGGAGGCGAGCAGGCCAGAGGTGGATGAACGCAGTGCCCTTGTTTGGGTGTAGGGCCTGATCAGAGCCTGGAGGTACTGCGGTGCCGTTCCCCTCACAGCTCCGTAGGCAAGCACCATGGTCTTGTAGCGGATGCGAGCTTCAACTGGAAGCCAGTGGAGAGAGCGGAGGAACGGGGTGACGTGAGAGAACTTGGGAAGGTTGAACACCAGACGGGCTGCGGCGTTCTGGATGAGTTGTAGGGGTTTAATGGCACAGGCAGGGAGCCCAGCCAACAGCGAGTTGCAGTAATCCAGGCGGGAGATGACAAGTGCCTGGATTAGGACCTGCGCCGCTTCCTGTGTGAGGCAGGGTCGTACTCTGCGGATGTTGTAGAGCATGAACCTACAGGAACGGGCCACCGCCATGATGTTGGTTGAGAACGACAGGGTGTTGTCCAGGATCACGCCAAGGTTCTTAGCGCTCTGGGAGGAGGACACAATGGAGTTGTCAACCGTGATGGCGAGATCATGGAACGGGCAGTCCTTCCCCGGGAGGAAGAGCAGCTCCGTCTTGCCGAGGTTCAGCTTGAGGTGGTGATCCGTCATCCACACTGATATGTCTGCCAGACATGCAGAGATGCGATTCGCCACCTGGTCATCAGAAGGGGGAAAGGAGAAGATTAATTGTGTGTCGTCTGCATAGCAATGATAGGAGAGACCATGTGAGGTTATGACAGAGCCAAGTGACTTGGTGTATAGCGAGAATAGGAGAGGGCCTAGAACAGAGCCCTGGGGGACACCAGTGGTGAGAGCGCGTGGCGAGGAGACAGATTCTCGCCACGCCACCTGGTAGGAGCGACCTGTCAGGTAGGACGCAATCCAAGCGTGGGCCGCACCGGAGATGCCCAACTCGGAGAGGGTGGAGAGGAGGATCTGATGGTTCACAGTATCGAAGGCAGCCGATAGGTCTAGAAGGATGAGAGCAGAGGAGAGAGAGTTAGCTTTAGCAGTGCGGAGCGCCTCCGTGATACAGAGAAGAGCAGTCTCAGTTGAATGACTAGTCTTGAAACCTGACTGATTTGGATCAAGAAGGTCATTCTGAGAGAGATAGCGGGAGAGCTGGCCAAGGACGGCACGTTCAAGAGTTTTGGAGAGAAACGAAAGAAGGGATACTGGTCTGTAGTTGTTGACATCGGAGGGATCGAGTGTAGGTTTTTTCAGAAGGGGTGCAACTCTCGCTCTCTTGAAGACGGAAGGGACGTAGCCAGCGGTCAGGGATGAGTTGATGAGCGAGGTGAGGTAAGGGAGAAGGTCTCCGGAAATGGTCTGGAGAAGAGAGGAGGGGATAGGGTCAAGCGGGCAGGTTGTTGGGCGGCCGGCCGTCACAAGAAGCGAGATTTCATCTGGAGAGAGAGGGGAGAAAGAGGTCAGAGCACAGGGTAGGGCAGTGTGAGCAGAACCAGCGGTGTCGTTTGACTTAGCAAACGAGGATCGGATGTCGTCGACCTTCTTTTCAAAATGGTTGACGAAGTCATCTGCAGAGAGGGAGGAGGGGGGAGGGGGAGGAGGATTCAGGAGGGAGGAGAAGGTGGCAAAGAGCTTCCTAGGGTTAGAGGCAGATGCTTGGAATTTAGAGTGGTAGAAAGTGGCTTTAGCAGCAGAGACAGAGGAGGAAAATGTAGAGAGGAGGGAGTGAAAGGATGCCAGGTCCGCAGGGAGGCGAGTTTTCCTCCATTTCCGCTCGACTGCCCGGAGCTCTGTTCTGTGAGCTCGCAATGAGTCGTCGAGCCACGGAGCGGGAGGGGAGGACCGAGCCGGCCTGGAGGATAGGGGACATAGAGAGTCAAAGGATGCAGAAAGGGAAGAGAGGGTTGAGGAGGCAGAATCAGGAGATAGGTTGGAGAAGGTATGAGCAGAGGGAAGAGATGATAGGATGGAAGAGGAGAGAGTAGCGGGAGAGAGAGAGCGAAGGTTGGGACGGCGCGATACCATCCGAGTAGGGGCAGTGTGGGAAGTGTTGGATGAGAGCGAGTGGGAAAAGGATACAAGGTAGTGGTCGGAGACTTGGAGGGGAGTTGCAATGAGGTTAGTGGAAGAACAGCATCTAGTAAAGATGAGGTCGAGCGTATTGCCTGCCTTGTGAGTAGGGGGGGAAGGTGAGAGGGTGAGGTCAAAAGAGGAGAGGAGTGGAAAGAAGGAGGCAGAGAGGAATGAGTCAAAGGTAGACGTGGGGAGGTTAAAGTCGCCCAGGACTGTGAGAGAGGTGAGCCGTCCTCAGGAAAGGAGCTTATCAAGGCATCAAGCTCATTGATGAACTCTCCGAGGGAACCTGGAGGGCGATAAATGATAAGGATGTTAAGCTTGAAAGGGCTGGTAACTGTGACAGCATGGAATTCAAAGGAGGCGATAGACAGATGGGTAAGGGGAGAAAGAGAGAATGACCACTTGGGAGAGATGAGGATCCCGGTGCCACCACCCCGCTGACCAGAAGCTCTCGGGGTGTGCGAGAACACGTGGGCGGACGAAGAGAGGGCAGTAGGAGTAGCAGTGTTATCTGTGGTGATCCATGTTTCCGTCAGTGCCAAGAAGTCGAGGGACTGGAGGGAGGCATAGGCTGAGATGAACTCTGCCTTGTTGGCCGCAGATCGGCAGTTCCAGAGGCTACCGGAGACCTGGAACTCCACGTGGGTCGTGCGCGCTGGGACCACCAGATTAGGGTGGCCGCGGCCACGCGGTGTGGATCGTTTGTATGGTCTGTGCAGAGAGGAGAGAACAGGGATAGATAGACACATAGTTGACAGGCTACAGAAGAGGCTACGCTAATGCAAAGGAGATTGGAATGACAAGTGGACTACACGTCTCTAATGTTCAGAAAGTTAAGCTTACGTAGCAAGAATCTTATTGACTAAAATGATTGAAATGATACAGTACTGCTGGAGTAGGCTAGCTGGGAGTGGCTGCGTTGTTGACACTACACTAATCAAGTCGTTCCGTCGAGTGTAATAGTTTCTACAGTGCTGCTATTCGGGGGCTAGCTGGCTAGCTAACAGTGTTGATTACGTAACGTTACGTTAAAAGAACGACAATAGCTGGCTAGCTAACCTAGAAAATCGCTCTAGACTACACAATTGTCTTAGATACAAAGACGGCTATGTAGCTAGCTAGCTACGATCAAACAAATCAAACAGTTGTACTGTAATGAAGTGAAATGAAAATGTGATACTACCTGTGGAGCGAAGCGGAATGTTGGCCGGGTTGCTAGGTTCAATTCGGTAGACGTTGGCTAGCTGTTGGCTAGCTAGCTCGCAGTATCTCCTACGTTAAGGACGACAAATAGCTGGCTAGCTAACCTCTGTAAATTAAGATAATCACTCTAAGTCTACACGCTCTAAACTACACAATTATCTTGGATACGAAGACAGCAAAGACAACTATGTAGCTAGCTAACACTACACTAATCGAGTCGTTCAGTTGAGTGTAATAGTTTCTACAGTGCTAGTGGACGTTAGCTAGCTGCTGGGCAGATAGCAGTGTAGACTACGTTAGGACGACGAAATACGATAATTACGCAATTATCTTTGATACAAAGACGGCTATGTAGCTAGCTAAGAAGAAATTGCTAAGATTAGACAAATCAAACCGTTGTACTATAATGAAATGTAATGAAAATGTAATGAAAAGTTATACTACCTGCGGACCGAAGTGTAGATGCGACCGCTCGCTCCAACCCGGAACCGGATGAGCAGACACATCGATGGCTCTGAACGACCTTTATTTAACTCTTTGCAAACTGGAAACCATTTATCCGGAGGCTGCATTCATTGTTGTTGGGAATTTTAACAAGGCTAATCTGAAAACAAGACTCCCTAAATTTTATCAGCATATCGATTGCGCAACCAGGGGCGGAAAAACCTTGGATCACTGTTACACTAACTTCCGCGACGCATATAAGGCCCTGCCCCGCCCCCCTTTCGGAAAAGCTGACCACGACTCCATTTTGCTGATACCTGCCTACAGACAAAAGCTAAAAAAAGAAGCTCCCACGCTGAGGTCTGTCCAACGCTGGTCCGACCAAGCTGACTCCACACTCCAAGACTGCTTCCATCACGTGGACTGGGACATGTTTCGTATTGCGTCAGATAACAACATTGACGAATACGCTGATTCGGTGTGCGAGTTCATTAGAACGTGCGTTCCCATAGCAACGATTAAAACATTCCCTAACCAGAAACCTTGGATTGATGGCAGCATTCGCGTGAAACTGAAAGCGCGAACCACTGCTTTCAATCAGGGCAAGGTGTCTGGTAACATGACTGAATACAAACATGCAGCTATTCCCTCCGTAAGGCTATCAAACAAGCTAAGCGTCAGTACAGAGCCAAAGTAGAATCCCAATTCAACGGCTCAGACACAAGAGGCATGTGGCAGGGTCTACAGTCAATCACGGACTACAGGAAGAAACTACAGGTGTTTAAAAACCAAGAAAAACTAAACCCTCAGGGTTGGCGCTGTAAAACGTGAAGGTCGGTAGTAGGCTACAGTACAAAAAGCATAACATTTCCACACCCTAATTGTAGCCTAACCAATACCGAAACGGAGATTTAGTGAAAATAAAAATCGAATCGATTTATCAAGACCAGTCCCCATGCTTGTCTCAGAGCAGTGCTGTCTTTTCCCCCTTCCACTTGCCTCTTTCATTAATTTTTAAAAGAGTATTTTCCAGTAAGCAATTTGTATACCTTCATTAGCCTAGAGTACTTTGTTCCTAAGTGGCGCCGGAAGAAAAAGAAGCAATTTTACGGGCGCTCAACCAATTGTGCAATTATGTGGGGTTTTTCACGTTATTTGTAACTTGTTTTGTACATAATGTTTCTGCAACCGTATCTTAAGGCAAAAAAGAGCTTCTGGATATCAGGACAGCAATCACTCACCTCGGATTAGATGAAGATTCTTTCTTCAACAAACAAGACACACAAGACATTCTCCAAACAACCGGCACGGCCGACATCCACGTTATTTGCAAGAGGAAGCGACGCAGGTACAGAGGACAAAGAGCCGGATGCCTGGTCAGGACCCGGAAAAGGCGAGTGGGAAAGCTGCCGTTACCATCAATACTACTCGCCAACGTGTAATCATTGGACATTAAACTAGACGAGGTACGATCACGAATATCCTACCAACGGGACATCAAAAACTGTAATATCCTATGTTTCACGGAATCGTGACTGAATGACGACATGGATATTCAGCTAGTGATCCCACCGACAAGATAGAACAGCACACAGACGAGGGGGGGGGGCAGTCTGAGCATATTTGTAAACAACAGCTGGTGCACGAAATCTAAGGAAGTCTCTAGATTTTGCTCGCCTGAAGTAGAGTATATTGTGATAAATTGCAGGCCACACTACTTGCCTAGAGAGTTGTCAGCTATACTTTTAGTGGCTGTTTATTTACCACCACAAACAGATGCTGGCACTAAGACCGCACTCAGTCAGCTGTATAAGGAAATAAGCAAACAGGAAACCACTCATCCAGAGGCAGCGCTCCTAGTGGCCTGAGACTTAAATATAGGGAAACTTTAATCAGTTCTACCAAATGTCCAACAACATGTTAAATGTGCAACCAGAGGGAAAAAAATTCTAGATCACCTGTACTCCACACACAGAGACGCGTACAAAGCTCTCCCTCAACCTCCATTTGGTAAATCCGACCACAACTCTATCCTCCTGGTTCCTGCTTACAAGCAAAAATTAAAGCAGAAAGCACCAGTGACTCTGTCTATAAAAAAGTGGTCAGATGAAGCAGATGCTAAACTACAGGACTGTTTTGCTATCACAGTCTGGAACATGCTCCGGGATTCTTCCGATGGCATTGAGGAGTACACCACATCAGTCACTGGCTTTATCAATAAGTACATTGAGGACGTCGTCCCCACAGTGACTGTACTCACATACCCCAACCAGAAGCCATGGATTACAGGCAACATTCGTACTGAGCTAAAGCTGCCGCTTTCAAGGTGCGGGACTCTAACCCGGAAGCTTACAAGAAATCCTGCTATGCCCTGTGACGAACCATCAAACAAGCAAAGTGTCAATACAGGGCTAAGATTGAATCATACTACACGGGCTCCGACGCTCATCAGATGTGGCAGGGCTTGGAAACTATTACAGACTACAAAGGGAAGCACAGCCGCGAGCTGCCCAGTGACACTAGCTTACCAGGCGAGCTAAATCACTTCTATGCTCGCTTCGAGGCAAGCAACACTGACGTATGCATGAGAGCATCAACTCTTCCGAACGACTGTGTGATCACGCTCTCCGTAGCCGAAGTGAGTAAGACGTTTAAACAGGTCAACATACACAAGGCTGCGGGGCCAGACGGATTACCAGGATGTGTGCTCCTGGCATGTGCTGACCAACTTGCAGGTGTCTTCACTGACATTTTCAACATGTCCCTGATTGAGTCTGTAATCCCAACATGTTTCAAGCAGACCATCATAGTCCCTGTGCCCAAGAACACAAAGGCAACCTGCCTAAATGACTGCACGTCCGTAGCCATGAAGTGCTTTGAAAGGTTGGTAACGGCTCACATCAACACCATTATCCCAGAAACCCTAGACCCACTCCAATTTGCATACTGCCCCAACAGATCCACAGATGATGCAATCTCTATTGCACTCCACACGGCCCTTTCCCACCTGGACAAAAGGAATACCTATGTGAGAATGCTATTCATTGACTACAGCTCAGCGTTCAACACCATAGTACCCTCAAAGCTCATCACTAAGCTAAGGATCCTGGGACTAAACACCTCCCTCTGCAACTGGATCATGGACTTCCTGATGGGCTGCCCCCAGGTGGTGAGGGTAGGTAGCAACACATCTGCCACGCTGATCCTCAACACTGAAGCTCCCCAGGGGTGCGCGCTCAGTCCTCCCCTGTACTCCCTGTTCACCCATGACTGCATGGCCAGGCACGACTCCAACACCATTATTAATTTTGTCGATGACACAACAGTGCTAGGCCTGATCACCGACAAAGACGAGACAGCCTATTGGGAGGAGGTCAGAGACCTGGCCGGGTGGTGCCAGAATAACAACATATCCCTCAACGTAACTAAGACTAAGGAGATGATTGTAGACTACAGGCAAAGGAGGACCGAGCACGCCCCAATTCTCATCGACGGGCCTGCAGTGGAGCAGGGTGAGAGCTTCAAGTTCCTTGGTGTCCACATCAACAACAAACTACAATGGCCCAAACACACCAAGACAGTAGTGAAGAGGGCACAACAAAGCCTATTCCCCCTCAGGAAACTAAAAAGATTTGGCATCAGTCATGAGATCCTCAAAATGTTCTACAGCTACAACATCGAGAGCATCATTGCCTGGTACGGTAATTGCTCGGCCTCTGACTGCAAGGACCTACAGAGGGTAGTGCGTACGGCCCAGTACATCATGGGGCTAAAATGATTGCCATCCAGGACCTCTACACCAGGCGGTGTCAGAGGAAGGTCCTAAAAATTGTCAAAGACCCCAGCCACAGACTGTTCTCTCTACTACTGCATGGCAAGCGGTACCGGAGTGCCAAGTCTAGGAGAAAATTGCTGCTCAACACTTTTTACCCCCAAAGCCATAAGACTCCTGAACAGGTAGTCAAATGGCTACCCGGACTATTTGCATTGTGTGCCCCCCCCACTCAACTCCTCTTTTTACGCTGCTGCTAGTCTCTGTTTATCATATATGCATAGTCACTTTAATTATACATTCATGAACATACTACCTCAATTGGGCTGACCAACCAGTGCTCCCGCACATTGGCTAACCGGGCTATCTGCATTGTGTCCCACCCACCACCCGCCAATCCTCTTTTATGCTACTGCTACTCTCTGTTCATCATATATGCATAGTCACTTTAACCATATCAACATGAACATACTACCTCAATCAGCCTGACTAACCTGTGTCTGTTTGTAGCCTCACTACTTTTGTAGCCTCGCTACTGTATATAACCTGTCTTTTTACTGTTGACCTCATGCCTTTTTTGCACTATTGGTTAGAGCCTGTAAGTAAGCATTTCACTGTAAGGTCTACACCTGTTGTATTCGGCACACGTGACAAATAAACTTTGATTTGATTTGAAATAGAGGCTTTTTTTGCTGGCGTTCTATAAGAACTCCTTCTTCTTCTGTCACCTATTTACATACATCGCCCTCATGCGGCAATGTTTGTAACACAAAAAGGGGTCTATAACAAGTCATTCTAAAATCCCATACGGAAAAATGAATTGTGTAAAAATGGTTGCACGGTAGGTTTTATGGGTATTATGACTCATACTAGGATACTCAATCGAGAGAGAATCTATGCTACTAGCCTCATGACATGAATATGCATAGCCATCTCGAGATAACTCCGATATAAGTGTTTTTTCTCAAAGTTGCCGGGATGTCACGTGTAACAGTACACTCTTAACAATTTAAGCATTACAAAACTTCTATTCGATCAAATAAACCTCATATCGGCCATCATTGTAAATAAGAATTTGTTCTTAACTGACTTGCCTTGGTAAATAAAGGTTAAATAAAATAAAATAATAAATGTAGCAAATAATAGGATGACTTCCCACAGTCAAAGTCCTGCAATTTGAGCTAATAGTAAGACGCTAATATTTGTGTAAACTTTACAGAGTTGTGTTCTGTGGGTGTTACTGAGTAGGCTGATCAGGTTTTGTCTAGAAGGGATACAGTTTTTGTCATACACACACTTTCTCACACTCTCTCACCCTTCCACTTCCTCCCTCCATTCCTCACATCTCTCCTCCTCTCCAACAGGACTCTCAGAGCCTGGGTGGAGGGGACAGCAAAGGATGCTGCTATTGGCTAAAGGGTACGGAGTATTCTGACATTGGCACGCTGGTCTGGATGATCATGCTGAGTGATGGTCTCCATAACTTCATTGACGGGCTAGCCATCGGAGCATCATTCACTGCCTTAACGTTCCAGGGCATCAGCACCTTTGTGGCCATACTCTGTGAGGAGATCCTCCATGAGCTAGGTGAGTCTACATACAGTTTGAAATCCACACAAATTAGAGGATATAAGGTTATATATAAACAAACTCAGCAAAAAAAGAAGTCCTCTCACTGTCAACTTTGTTTATTGTCAGAAAACTTAACATGTGTAAAAATTTAGGTGAACATAACAAGATTCAACAACTGAGACATAAACTGAACAAGTTCCACAGACATGTGAATAACAGAAATGGAATAATGTGTCACTGAACAAAGGGGGGTTGGGGTCAAAATCAAAAGTAACAGTCTGTTGTGTGGCCACCAGCTGCATTAAGTACTGCAGTGCATCTCCTCCTCATGGACTGCACCAGATTTGCCAGTTCTTGCTGTGAGATGTTACCCCACTCTTTCACCAAGGCACCTGCAAGTTCCCGGACATTTCTGGGGGGAATGGCCCTAGCCCTCCCCTCCGATCCAACAGGTCCCAGACGTGCTTAATGGGATTGAAATCCTGGCTCTTTGCTGGCCATGGCAGAACACTACCATTCCTGTCTTGCAGGAAATCACGCACAGAACGAGCTGGTGGCATTGTCATGCTGGAGGGTCATGTCGGGATGAGCCTGCAGGCAGGGTACCACATGAGGGAGGAGGCTGTCTCCTCTGTAACGCACAGCGTTGAGATTGCCTGCAATGACAACAAGGTCAGTCCGATAATGCTGTGACACACCGTCCCAGACCATGACAGACCACCACCAAATCGATCCCGCTTCAGAGAACAGGTCCGTCCTGTCTCCCTGTAGCACTGTCTTAGGCATCTCACAATATGGGTATTGCAATTTATTGCCCTGGCCACATCTGCAGTCCTCATGCCTCCTTGCAACATGCAAGTTCACGTAGATGAGCAGGGACCCTGGGCATCTTTCTGTTGGTGTTTTACAGAGTCAGTAAAAAGGCCTCTTTAGTGTCCTAAGTTTTCATAACTGTGACCTTAATTTCCTACCGTCTGTAAGCTGCTGGTGTCTTAATGACCGTTCCACAGGTGCATGTTCATTAATTGTTCATGGTTCAATGAACAAGCATGGGAAACTGTGTTTAAACCCTTTATAATGAAGATCTGTGAAGTTATTTGGATTTTTACGAATTATCTTTGAAGGACAGGGTCCTGAAATAGGGATGTTTCTTTTTTTGCAGAGTTTATATGTATGTATAATATGTATCACACAGTACCATTTCAAAGTTTGGACACACCTACGCATTCAAGGGTTTTTCTTTATTTTTACTATTTTCTACATTGTAGAATAATAGTGAAGACATTAAAACTATGAAATAACATATGGAATTATGTAGTAACCAAAAAAGTGTTGAACAAATTAAAATATATTTTATATTTGAGCTTCTTCAAAGTAGCAACCTTTCACTTGACAGCTTTGCACACTCTTGGCATTCTCTCAACCAGCTTCATGAATGCGGAATACATTTAAATTAACAGCCATGTTAAAAGTTAATTTGTGGAATTTCTTTCCTTAATGCATTTGAGCCAAACTGTTGTGTTGTGACAAGGTAGGGGTGGTATACAGAAGAAAGCCTTATTTGGTAAAAGACCAAGTCCATATTATGGCAAGAACAGCTCAAATAATACAATTCGGAATAATTCAAGAACTTTGAAAGTTTCTTCAAGTGCAGTCGCAAAAACCATCAAGCGCTATGATGAAACTGGCTCTCATGAGGACCTCCACAGGAAGGGAAGACCCAGAGTTACCTCTGCTGCAGAGGATAAATTAATTGGAGTTACCAGCCTCAGAAATTGCAGCCCAAATAAATGCTTCACAGAGTTTAAGTAACAGACACATCTCAACATCAACTGTTCAGTGGAGACCACTTGAATTAGGCCTTCATTGTCGAAATGTTGCAAAGAAACCACTACTATAAGACACCAGCAATAAGAAGAGACTTGCTTGGGCCAAGAAACACGAGCAATGTACATTAGACCGGTGGGAATTTGTGCTTTGATCTGATGAGTCCAAATTTTAGATTTTTGTTCTAACCTCCGTCTCTTTGTATGATGCAGAGTAGGTGAACGGATGATCTCCACGTGTGGAGGAGGTGCGATGGTGTGGGGTGCTTTGCTGGTGACACTGTCAATGATTTATTTAGAATTCAAGGCACACTTAACCAGCATGCCTACGACAGCATTCTGCTGCGATACGCCATCCCATCTGGTTTGCGCTTAATGGGGCTATCATTTGTTTTTCAACAGGACAATGACCCAACAAATCAAATCAAATGTATTTATATAGCCCTTCTTACATCAGCTGATATCTCAAAGTGCTGTACCAAAACCCAGTCTAAAACCCCAAACAGCAAGCAATGCAGGTGTAGAAGTACGGTGGCTAGGAAAGACTCACTAGAAAGGAAGGAACCTAGGAAGAAACCTAGAGACGAACCAGGCTCTGAGGGGTGGCCAGTCCTCTTCTGGCTGTGCTGGGTGGATGCTGTGACAAATGTTGCACAACTCATCTTCATAATTTGTCTCCTTTATTATGCATGACGTTCGCATATGAAATATTTCTGAAGAATCCATGAAGGCCTCATAAATGGCTAACTTAGCTATCAAGCACAAAGATTCTTCCTCTCTGCTGTCCCTCCCAGGGTGTCCATCATTTGCGTCACCCAAACGGACATTGAGCTGCGCGTGCGCAATGTGCAATGTAAAAGTGCTTGGGCACTTCCGGCTCGCCTCATTCGTGAAAACAGAACAGTGGCTAGGCTCGTAATGGCTGGAAAGAGCCAAACATTATATAAAATAAGAGGTGAGTTTATCGTTATTGACAATTACATATGATGATAAAATAGCTAACATAATTCGATTAGCTTAACTAACGCGTTGTGGTTAAGCTTCCTTGCCAGCACTTGTCTGGCTCAGCTGTCTGATTGTCAAGCTGAGAAGCTCATGCTAGCTAACTGACTGCAATTAGCTGGCAAGTTACGTCTTTCTTTGCCAGTGCCACGTTGATTTGTTGTAGCCACTTCCTAAATTATTAATGCACATTCTGTCATCGGCAAACTACACACCGGCGTTGCCTAGTTAGGTAACATCAATGACTCATACTTAACGGTTGTACCTAGCTTAGTTAGCTTAATCGATTTTGATTCAACCCAGCTGTTACCTAAACTGGGAGTAGTCTAACTTAACTAGCAGGTAGGTTAGCTAACTAGTTGGATGTGTGTCCTATCCATTGCATACAGTAAGTTATCTCTCTATTAGAAGAATCAACTTGAACTTGAAAGAGTGAAGAGAAACGATGGCGTGTGCAATGATACCTCTTGATGAGCAACAGGTGACAGAAGCTACTGGGCCTCTGGGAAAGGAGCGCACCCTGCCAGCCCTGGTAAGACAACCAACATTAAAAAACATCTGACACTGCTTCCTCGTGTACCTTATGTCCATAGCTGTGGTTGTCACGTCACAAACAAACTGCGTTGTGGTATGTTATCTGCATTAGTTAGTTTGCTACTGTAAGCTATCATCGAAGTCTGTAAATTCCCTTTGGTTATGTGCCAGTTCATCAGACCTATTTTACTGTCCTAGTTGTTTTCTCATCATAACCCCACTCTAGTATATGTTTCCCTCAACTGTAGAAGTTAGGCAAACACACCGATATTATATAGCTTATGGCTGATGATGTCTCTGAACCATTGCCCACTGTCCTTGTGTTGCCATGGCAGCATCCAGACAGGAAGGAGGAGCGGTGTTTTGTGACTTATAAGCCCCCTCCCGAGGACAGCTCCCCCGCTCAGGTGGAGGAGTACCTGGAGCATGGCAAGTTCATCACTGAGGACCTGGACTGGCTGCTGGCCCTGCGACATGACAAGTTCTGGTGCCAGGTCAGTCACTGTGGCTGTCATACACCATATGATGTGGAGACGGGAGGTTTTGACCTAACCAAGAAGAACCTAAACCCATTGAGTCCATCATTAACCCCCCCCCCCCAGGTGGTGTTTGATGAGTCATTGCAGAAGTGTCTGGATTCCTACCTACGCCACTCCCCTCGGGGATTAGACCCCTCCTCCTTGCCCTCCTCCCCGGCTGTTGCTGACATGCAGCGCTGCATCCACCGAGCCGTCTTTATGACCTTCCTCAGAATGGCCACGCACAAGGAGTCCAAGGTACCGCTGCTTTCTAGGTATTCTGGGGTTTGTCTGTTTCTGATAAGGCAATGATGTAGTGTTGTTGAATGAAGAAACTGTCTTATGCACGTCCAGATAAATTGGCTCACATTTAAAAGTCATGTTTAGATGCTGTTAGAGACTAGTTATATTTAACCTGTGTTAGAGGGAATGAATTTTTGGGACATTAATTCTTCTCCGTCCGACTCTTTTATATTGAGAGGAGAATTGTCTGACTGAACATAACTGTTATCTCCTGTGTTCTCTTCTCTCTCAGGAGAGCTTTATAACTCCGACTGTGTTCGGCGAGATCATTTACAACAACTTCCTGTTCGACATTCCCAAGATCCTGGACCTGTGTGTTCTGTTTGGGAAAGGAAACTCCCAGCTGCTCCATAAGATGATAGGTGAGTTCAGCAATGGGCCCTTTCTCAGGTAGAGCACTTTACCTGCTCAAATGGATCTAGAACAGATTTTTTTCTCAATTAATGACAACGATGTCTTGTTTATCTTCCAGAAAACATCTTCACCCAGCAGCCGTGTTACTATGGAGACCTGGATGAGGCTGTTCTCTCAGTCCTACAGGTAAGAAGCACAACCATTCAATACACTCCATTTCAAAAGGCTTTCTCCCGTTTTGTGCTCTTTGAAAATAATCTAGGTGACGCTGAAATTTTACCTCAATTCAAATTTAGTGTCACGGCATTTTAAGACGTCTCAGCCTGCGACTTTTAAGGAGTGCACTTTGTAGATAATATGGTGCCATTTCAGATTTGCCCTTTGTCTCTCCCAAGGTGTTAGACACTATCCTTGCTAAGTGTGGTCTCCAGTGTGAAGGAGCCACTGCCATCGAGCCTCTGAAGCTCAGCTCATCCGGCCGACCCACAGCCATGACCATGAGTCAACAGGTTATGATAAACATACTGCTGATGCATTTTACACCATGACCGACTAGATAGACCACAGTTATAAAGTAAAGTCCACTGCGCGTCAGATATTGGTGTCTTTA
This sequence comes from Oncorhynchus masou masou, assembly GCF_036934945.1. NCBI lineage: Eukaryota > Metazoa > Chordata > Actinopteri > Salmoniformes > Salmonidae > Oncorhynchus > Oncorhynchus masou. The sequence continues at coordinate 48,135,923 of NC_088212.1, forward strand.
AAACATGCCAGCTGAAGTTTAAAATCTCTTCAATGAGTCACGGGTTTGTTTTAACTGATTGTTGTGACTGGTTGTGAAACCTCTTCCATCTCCTCAATGAGTTGACATTCTCCTAGTACAGGAGTGACTGGTTCTGACTGGTTGTGCCTCCTCTTCCAGGACCTAGTGGATTTGGTGCTGTATCTGTGTGACACCTGTACCACCATCCAGGCCTTCCTGGACATCTTCCCTGCTGCCTGCTCTACCTTTCACTGTCACAGCTTCCTCAACAGGTAGCGTGCGCGCTCGCACACACACCTTCCACTCAGTTTCCTCAACCGTTTGAATTATTTTATTTGATAAACATATACAGCCAAGAAAATCAGTATGTAGCATGTTTCCCACCACTGCTATTCAACTACATTGTTTCCACTGTGGTGGAACATTTGTTTATTTCAATATTGCATTTGTCAGAATTGATCACTTTTTTGCTCTAACTTTTACCTTCTTATTCTTCTTAGACTAGCCTCATTCTACGAGGTGGCTGTGCCTGACATAGAGAAGGCTGTGAGGAAAAGAAACTTTGACGACGACAGGTGTGTCCCTGTTCGTAGACGTGTGCTTTTGCCTGAACATCAGACTGTTACCATGCTAACCCCATGGATGTCAGTCTGAAAGAAGTTGCTGTAAAAAAAAAGACTTAGTCTCTACAAATAAAATTATATTTGAGGTTACTTTCCCGGTTGGTTCTTTTGGCAGTAGGAGGTGGAGATGGAGTATCCACAGGAAAGTGTTGTTTACCAAACTTTTTGAAAGTCTGAATGTACTGAAAGTCATCTGAATAACACTATTCTGTGGATATTTTGTCTCAGTTTTCAAGCAGCAGAAGGACAAAATGCACCGACAACCGGTAGATCAAGTTTAAATGTAATTTTATTCTGGCTTATAAAGACAATGCACACATGGCTGTATATACCATTTTAATAGTGTATTACAACCTGATTAATCATGTATGTGTGTGTGGGTACTGTGCATGAACTGTCTACAGTTGAAGTTGGAGGTTTACATACAATTAGGTTGGAGTCATTAAAACTCGTTTTTCAACCACTCCACACATTTCTTGTTAGCAAACTATAGTTTTGGCAAGTCGGTTAGGACATCTACTTTGTGCATGACACAAGTCATTTTTCCAACAATTGTTTATAGACAGATTATTTAACTGTATCACAATTCCAGTGGGTCAGAAGTTTACATACACTAAGTTGACTGTGCCTTTAAACAGCTTGGAAAATTTCAGAAAATTATGTCATGGCTTTAGAAGCTTCTGATAGGCTAATTGACATAATTTGAGTCAACTGGAGGTGTACCTGTGGATGTATTTCAAGGCCTACCTTCAAACTCAGTGCCTCTTTGCTTGACATCATGGCAAAATCAAAGGAAATCAGCCAAGACCTCAGAAAGATAATTGTAGACCTCCACAAGTTTGGTTCATCCTTGGAAGCAATTTCAAAACGCCTGAAGGTACCACGTTCATCTGTACAAACAATAGTACGCAAGTATAAACACCATGGGACCACGCAGCCGTCATACTGTTCATCAAGGAAGAAGCCACTGCTCCAAAACCACCATAAAAAAGCCAGACTACGGTTTGCAACTGCACACGGGGACAAAGATTGTACTTTTTGGAGAAATGTCTGGTCTGATGATACAAAATAGAACTGTTGAGCCATAATGACCATTGTTATGTTTGGAAGAAAAAGGGGGAGGCTTGCAAGCCGACTAACACCATCGCAACTGTGAAGCACGGGAGTGGCAGCATCATGTTGTGGGGGTGCTTTGCTGCAGGAGGGACTGGTGCACTTCACAAAATAGATGGCATCATGAGAAGCAAAATTATGTGGATATATTGAAGCAGCATCAGTCAGGAAGTTAAAGCTTGGTCGCAAATGGGTCTTCCAAATGGACAATGACCCCAAGCATTCTTCCAAAGTTGTGGTAAAATGGCTTAAGGACAACAAAGTCAAGGTATTGGAGTGGCCATCACAAAGTCCTGATCTCAATCCCATAGAACATTTGTGGACAGAACTGAAAAAGCGTGTGCAAGCAGGTAGGCCTACAAACCTGACTCAGTTACACTAGCTCTGTCAGGAGGAATGTGCCAAAATTCACCCAACTTATTGTGGGAAGCTTGTGGAAAGCTACCCAAAACGTTTGACCCAAGTTAAACAATTTAAAGGCAATGCTACCAAATACTCACTGGGAATGTGATGCTGAAATAAATCATTCTATCTACTATTATTCTGACATTTCACATTCTTAAAATAAAGTAGTGATCCTAACACAGGGAATTTTTTACAAGGATTAAATGTCAGGAATTGTGAAAATCTGAGTTTAAATGTATTTGGCTAAGGTGTATGTAAACTTCTGACTCCAACTGGATGTTCTGTGTGTTTATGTACTGTGCATGAATGGACCGCGCCTGTTCTTTTTTGTATCCGTGTGTGTGTACGCACTTGTGTGAGTGACTGACCCCCTCCCGTGCCCCCTGCCAGTCTCCAGGAGGACTTGTGGAGGAGGGTGTGTCACGCCCGGAGGAGGATGGTGGAGATGGCACACCTGCTGCTACAACACACCTGCCTACAGCCCATACTAGAGGGGTCAGAATAAAATGCCTTTATCTCTTTCTATTCTCTTCTTCATCCTTTCTTTATCCACCTACCAAACCTTCATGCTGGAATGGGGATCCCTAAAATTCATATTTTCTTTTAGTATGGTGATCATATTTGCTCATAGCCTTCCTGCAGCCTTTGAACATTGTTGTTAATTTGTTTTTAGCTCAGAGAACATTCAGACATTTGTGGAGGAACTCCTGCAGCATTTCACTACTTTCCTACCAGAGAAGAGGTACAGTGCATACTTGTTTGAATCCTGATATGGGAAGAATTTCCTTTTTGAAGGGCCATAAATGTCTTCAATCAATCAATATTTTTGACCATTGCATCCCTGACCTAATTAATACTAGAGTTTTTGTATGCTAACTGCTGTTAGGAATGCTGTGTAACTGATTGGAGGTTGTCCATTGAGGAGATAAAGGATGTTTGTTTATGCCATCCTTGTTGCTGTCTGTCTCAGGTTCCTATTAGACTACGATGAGCAGTTCCCCATAGCTGATGATATCAGTCTTCTACAGCAGGCCTTTCCTCTCCTGTATCCTTCCTCCACATGGTCTCACACACTCAGACACATGTTCCTCAATGAGTCCACCAGTCAGCCACTCAGTCTTAGAAACATACACATCCCCCTCATTGGAAGAAACGTATCCATCCATCCAATCTAGAGCGGTGATATTAACATATCTCCACCACCCTTTCCTCCAGCACTGCCTGTTGTCTTTCCTTAACTCTCTCTCCTTGTCAGAGATGAGACTAGGACATCATATCTGCTCCAGGGGGTGGAGGATGCCTGGGACAGCATCGGCCGGAGGAGAACCCAGGACAGACCCCAGCAGACACACTCCACTGCCGGGCTGACTGGCCAGGGAGTAGAGGTTGGGGCAGGGGCCTGGGGGGGAGAGATGGGGATCAGAGAGCCAGGGGAAGGAGGGGAGACCCCCAGAGGAGCAGAGGCCATGCGGGATATGCCTCATAAAGGAGACAACGTGAGTTCTGAATAGGAGATACCAGTTTGGGCAAATGGGGTGGGGTGAGCTGTGTTGTAGTTTGTTAGTTAAACCGCCAAAATAACGGGACCATACTTGCGAACATAAGTGACCATTTCAATTTAAACCGTTTCTCTCCGACTCGTAATGCGTATCGGCCAATTCAAATAGTCGATTTACTTGCACTTGACAGAACGCTAAATTGTAGCTGGTCCCATCAGATAACATGGCATATATTAGCTTTATGCTAACCTCACCAGGTGGCATTGATTATATCTTGGAACATATTCTTCATCAGCCTATCAAAGATCTTAGACTTTATATGTGCCAACCAATTGCATTTCTTAAAATAGGTCGACCCTGACCACGGGGTATATTTTAAACCTACAAATGAAAGGTTTACTTTTGTTACGTTGGTCTGTAACAAAATGTTGTGTGCCAATATTGCATTGATGCATCCTTGACTAGGCTCCTAGCATATGAAAAATCTCAAGTTTTTGTGCTTTTATGGAAAAAAGATAAATGAGGTCCTTACAACATCTACGTTGATTTATTTTCTGTATTTATTTAAACTTGATTTAATTAGGCAAGTCAGTTAAGAAGAAATTCTTATTTACAATGACTGCCTACCCCGGGCCAAACCCTGAAATCTAAAATCAACACATCTGGTCTTTCAGATGGGTTAAATCAAATACATGAAGTTCCTGCGCCATTCCAGGACCAGGGTTGCCCACACTGTCTCCTCGCCAGGAGAGGGGGCGTAATCGCTCTATGGGTGGCTCACCGGCCAGTTGTTCATGAATTGAGGTGTACCATTCAAAGTCCCATATGCATTAGTAGGTTGTAGCATAAGGAGGACACTATCTGATGTTAACTAATGTAAACGATAGCTATTTTGGAGTTCCTATAGTAGCATACAGAAAATGCTAATCATAGAGTTAGATTTAAAAAAAATCACAGCCAAGTGTCCTCTGTTGATTCAAGTCCTCTGGACTCGGGATAATAAAAAAATAAAAAAACAATACCGCCATCTGTAGGATGATAATGAGAGTGCAAACTACACAGTTTATTAGGTACCCCCATAGAGTATTGGGTCGGAACCCCCTTTGCCTTCAGAGCATCCTTAATTATTTGGGTCATGGATTCTACAAGTCAGAAACATTCCACAGTAATGTTGGTCCATGGTGACACTGGCATCACGCAGTTGCTGCAGATTGGATGGTGGTACACCACCGCCACCAGCCTGTGCCGTTGACACGAGGCAGGGTGGGACTCATGCTGCTTACGCCAAACCCTGACTCTGCCGTCAGCATAACGCAACAGGAACTGGGATTCACTGGACCAGGCAACGTTTTTACACTTCTCAATTGTCCAGTGTTGGTGATTGCGTGCCCCTGAAGCCACTTCTTCTGGGTTTTAGCTGATAGGAGTGGAACCCGGTGTGGTCGCCTGCTACAGTAGCCCATCTGTGACAAGGCTCGACGAGTTATGCGTTCCGAGATGCTGTTCTACACGCCACTGTTGTACTGCGTCGTTATTTGCCCGCCTGTTAGCTTGCACAGTTCTTGCCATTCTCTTTCGACCTCTCATCAACGAGCTGTTTGTTGCACCACTCTCAGAAACCCTAGACGCTGTCATGCGTAAAAAGCCCAGGAGGGTAGTCATTTCTGAGATACTGGATCCGGTGTGCCAGGCACCAACGATCATACCTCGGTTCAAAGTCGATTAGGTCACTCGTTTTGCTCATTCTAACGTTAAATCTAACAGTATCTGAAAGCCTCAATGCTTGCCTGTCTGCCTGCTTTATATTGCAAGCCACGGCCACATGACTCACTGCCTGTAGGAGTGATACATTTTCTTAAACTGGGTGGTGTACCTAATAAACTGGCCAGTGAGTATAATCCTACTGTACACTTTAATGCTCATCCTCATCGAGTCAAGTAATGCATATGTGACAAAGCTGATGATTAAAAATGCATATAAAACTTTTTAGGCCTACATTTAGGTGTATACCTCCATGTAATAAAGCCTATGCTATATGATTATTAGTGTTTGTGTGCAAGGCTGAAGAGAGAGCTACTTAATGATAAATGCAATCTTAATTTTCAAGCTGTTGGCTACGTCCCTTTTCAACACACTAACACAATACATGTAAATCTACATTTCAAATGTGAGGACTCGTGAGATTGGAACTCATGCCACAATCTGCAACGATTATGTGGACTAGGCACTTTACACAGAGCGCAATTTGACCAGTCAGTCAAATATAGTTGCTTTGATGATCAGGACATGCTGTTGTGGGTATGTTAAGGACGCTTCCGTGAGCAAGTTTTTGGAACTCGTCCAACTACATCAACGATTTTAATTGGCTGATGCAGAACTTGTTCCAGGATATAATCACTGCCACCTGGTGGGGCTAGTTTAGGGCTAATGTGTGCGATGTTATCTGATGGGACCAGCTACAATTTAGTGTTCTGTCATGTGCGTATCAGCCAATTAAAATAGTTGATTCACATGCAACTGTTTACATTTAAATGGTTGCTTATGTTTGCAAGTATGACCTCCAGATTTGTAATTTTAGCAGGCAAAATAATACACAAATATAACCAAATCATTTTGAGAGCTTAGCTATCCTATATGAGACAATACACAGTAGCCTCAGTCTGGTGTAGATGCTGTTGTAATAGTGTGTGTCTGTGTCTAATATGTGTTATGTTATCCAGGGTGCTGCGTGTACGATCAGTGCAGGGGAGCTGGAGTCTCTGTTAACCCACATCAGAGACCTGCTTCCAGACCTGGGAGAGGGATTTCTACTGGCCTGTCTCCACCAGTACAACTATAGCTCTGAATTGGTCATTAACTACATCCTAGAGGACAGACTACACCCTGACCTGGACAAACTGGATAGAGCCATGCCCAGGTAGGGAGAGGGGTGTGTGTGTTGGTCTGTGTGTAGACAAACAAAGATACACAAGCTGAGTCGTGCTGCGCTGGCCTGGTTACGCATCCACCATAGTTGTGGGAACTGTGCTGGAAATAACAATGTGAACGGAAAATGACAGAGCCAGCACCGGTTGGGTAGTCTGAAAAAGGTATTAATGGTGATGTTCGCCTCTCTCTCCAGGCCGGTAAAGGAGGAGCTTCCTCCTGTACTCAGCACCAGGTCCAACGTGTTTGACGATGATGAGTTTGATGTCTTCAACAGAGACCAGGTGGACATGACTCGCGTCTGGAAGGGCCGGAGGTGAGACACTATCGACTATTTAATTGTGGCCATGATGATGACTCGGTCACAGACCATTTCCTGTCCTGTCTTGTCACGCCAAACCACACCCAAAATGTAAAAAAAATCCCAAGTCATTTTTAGATAAATACCAGGTCAATAGTGAACTGTACAATAAAGCCTGACCTCTGTATCTTTGTGTGTGATCTATAATCTCTGTATATCTGTCTGTGTTGTTTCCCTTCAGGAAAGGAGAAAGTGTGCGGGACCTGCTTAATGACAAGCAGCACATAGCAGAGCAGAAGGAACGCTACCTGACCTATGAGACTGTGGTGGATGAGGTCATCGTGACTCCCAGCGAATCAGGAGCCATCGACAATCTGAACGATTATGATGATGAGTATGATGACACATATGACATCAACCAAGTAGGAGCCAATGATCTGGACGGAGACTCCAACCTGCTCAACCGCAGGTAACATACACACCTGTTTACTAATTAAGATTTTAGCTAGTCATTATGCTGATTTAGACCAGAGCCTCCCATCTGAGTTTGGTTGCTCAGTCTCAAGGTTTCTTCCCTCTTGCCAAGGTGCTACTGCTTGCCTTTGAGATTGAGCTCTGGTTAATGAAAACACTTTGTGACAACTCTTGTACCACATTTATGTAAAAAAGGGCTTTATGAATACGCTTTATGAATACGCTTTATTTATTGATTGTGACACATCCTCTCTCTCCCTTCCACAGGCCGTTCACCATCCCTCAGGTCCTACGGCAGGGAGGCAGACCACAGATGCAGGAGGAGAACATAGAGGAGGAAGAGGACGAGAAGGTAGGTTGTATAGAAATGGATTGTACTGTATAGAACAGTGGTCACCGACCGGTCGATCTTCAAAGCATTCCTAGTCGAGCACCAAACATTTCTGTAGAAAAGCCTACGATAAAGGCTTGCGCTCCTTCATTTTTTATTCGTGTTGTGGTGTTGGTAGTAGGTGAACTTGATTTAGAAGCCCTGCGCACTGGGTTGGCAAAGTGTTCCTATTTTGAACCATTTAATTTGTCTGAAAAGACAAACTTCACCTACCCGGCGGACTGGGAGATCTGGAAGCATACAGCTTCCACGACCCCAGCAAACTTTTTAAACAATGCCCAGAGAGGCTGTCAAAGAACACAGCACGGAGCTGCTATTTTTTTGGAGTTGGTTCATGTCTTAGGTTTTTATTCAGCATTGTCAACACTGTTTTTATTTAACACTATTACAAAACATAAAACACGCTTATCCCTACTTCCACTTGCGCTGCAGCTGCAAAGAATGAGTAGCCAAGTGTATCGATTAGCCCTGTGTTTTTATTATTTATTAGCAGCTCGTCATGTCTTTTTTTAATATTGAGGAGTATTTCACTTTCTCTGGTCATAGAAAAAACATGAATTTGTGCATGAGGCAGATGCGGTTTCAAGTTTCGCCATCAGGTGAAAGACTGTCCCATCGCTCTAGTCAATCTTACCAGAAGAAAGGAAGGCGAGAGCAGGGACTGTGAAAGGCAGACCCCTCTGCTGCTTTCTCCCTTCCTCCGCTGAGACTAATGCCACAACTAAAACAACTGGAAACTCTGAAATCTCTGACTTCAGTGCTGGGAACTCAATTTATAAATAAATAATAATACATAATTATAGTAAAAAGATCAGACTGGGAAAAAAAAAATCTGAGCGGTAGAGCTTGGTTTGCTTTTTGACTGCAAATGTGATCTTAACTCAGAAAAGGTTGGTGACCACTGTCGTGATGTGGACTTTTCATTAATGTGATGACTGTTATATCAAATCAATTCTGTGTAATTATTATTACTTGATTAAACTAATCATGTAACATTTATTAAGAAGTTGGGGCTCCATGGGAAAATGTTTAGTTACTATTTCCAGATATTTTCAAAGCTTATCGATTAGTCACTTATTAATATTATTCCCTCAGTCATTCTGAACGTCGTAATTTCTTGTAATCTGCACGAACCTTACTTTATTGATGAATCAGCGATACACAAATTGGCTCAATTATTTATTTACTAACTAATTAAACAATTACAGAATACACACTAACATTATACAGTAAATAGTCTCCAGAAGACTATCAAAAAACAGGACAGTTTGGTTATAACACGTGGTGAATTTAGAAAGGGGGGGGACAAAGGAGTTACTCTGCTCATGAAAATACAAAATCTTAAGCACTTTGATAGCCGTTCATTCGGGAAAAAAAGAGAATGCAATTTATATATTTACGATTGAGCTGTCCTTGAACGTCCAAATCCTTTGGTCACGGAGATGTTGGGTGTATGACTCTGGTTTGACCACCAGAGATCACCATGTCCTTAGGTAGAGCTCCTGGTCGTGCTGGTGGTAAGAATGGATAATTTGAAGTACCCTGTACAGTAGTTCACAGTTGATCTTGTTAGAATGCTTCAGAGCTTGTCGGTGTTCTAATCCCTAGGCTATCTACATAAAAAAAACTACTTTTTATAAAACTATTTTCTCATTTAGAAGACTAAAATCCCTTTTCTGTCTTTTCAAAAGTACTCTGACACTTAATCATTAATTTTATACAACATTCAGATGCACACCTCATAATTGAGAAGTGTAGACAGAGGTACCGTTATGTGGTTCTACCATCTTTCATGATGTCACAACATTAAAAAGAACCCTCATGTTGAATTTGTTTTGGTCTCCACTGACCATTTCCACATTCTCAAAAATTGAAATATTGTTTAATTCTCCAATTTGGGGGACGTAGTAGAACAAAGGACCTTCTCCTGCCAAAATTCGTAATGTCTCTCCCTCTATACTGCTTGGCAAGAGAAGGTATTTACGACCATCATAAAACTGGCCAACCGCCCCAGGAGAGAGCACCCCGATCTCCATTTCAGGACTGGCAAGTCATGACAACTTGTATAGAACAATGCTGGTTCACACGAACCGCTATGGAATTCTCTGTGATGTAATAAGTTAATAGCAATACCTGCCACCTTTTTCAAATACCACCCTTGATTCCTGTTCTTTATTATTCTAACTATACGGTTGCTTGCCTTGTTATTATGATCAATAATATGGGCATGTTAAGTGTTATCTATTTATTGTATGGCGCTGTTTAAAATCTTGCCCACAAGATGACTAGCTACCTAAGGCTGTCTATGTACCATGTCTTGATATCCAGATTATTTATGTTATGTTTGATGTAGTTGAAGCAATGGCTATGCTGTAGTGTTATTCTTATATCTGGGTTAAGCTGTTTAGATGGATCAGTATGTGTTGTATCATTAACCCTTTACATGGTGTGTGTTCTCAGGAAGACGCTGTGAAGAGAGACCAGTTTGTTCAGGACCCAGCTCTGCTGAGAGAGAGGGCAGAGGCCAGGAGAGCTACCATGCAACACAGGAAGGGGTACGGAGAAAAACACACTAACTTAAATCCATGTCTTATATTGTCCTTAAGTTCTGCTACATGTCTTACAATGTAAGACATCCTAAATTGAGGTTAGCTTATGAGAAATGTGTGCATTTCCCATTTGAACCCCTCTCTCCTCCTCCTAGGTACCGTCCGGAGCCTGCCAGAGAGAGACGTGGTGGGTAAACCTAAAGGCCAGGGCCAGTCAACAGAGACCCTTCTGGACCGACGCAAGAAGGAGGCCCACAAGAGCAGGGGAGCCAACCACAACCGCAGGGCTATGTCCGACCGCAAGAGGAACAAAGGAATGATCCCCTCCTGATAGGTGTTGCCTTGGAGACAATCAACTGACCTAGCGGATGGTGCGTACAAGACGGGACGACGTGGAAAGGAAGAAGAAAGATAATCTGGGCTCAAAGGTCATGAGCCCTGATTGATGTCCCCTCCCAGAGTCCTCTTCATCAGTCAGATTCTTTCTATTCACCGACCAGGCCATTTTTATAGGCCTTTTTCTGTTCTCTTTTAGCAAAGACATTCTAGTTTTCCATTTTCTATCGCAAAGGGACACCAATGATTAGTTCCATAACAGAACTTTGGTTGCCAAGTGGCCTGTTGGTGGAATGTTTAGAGACACATTTGAATTGTTTAGTTTCAGTTGTTTAGTCCAATATTGTAGATTGATTCAGTTAAACCAAAGTGCTGACTGAATGACAGATTTATTTTTGCCATGTAACAAATCCATTTATTAAGATTTGGAGTGATGGAATCATTAGCTTTGACATGGTCATCAAATGAACAAGGAACATATGAGTAAAATGAGAGCGAGGAGACTCCAATAGGACGAGAGAACCAGTGCGACCGGCCTTACTGCCAGACTGAAACCACTGTCTGCTGGATCTAGAAGAACAATGAACGTCAGTTAAATACAGGACTAGACATCAAAATGACAGGCAGGCCAGGACCAGGGGTGGCAGCGTGTGTGTGCAATGTCTGAACGAAGTGAGAGTGTCTGTGGTAGTTAATATCTCCTCACCCAGCCAATCCCCCCACCCACCATGGTTCAGCCTCAACCCAAAAAGTGAGCTGCTATAACAACAGTCGTGTGTGTGTGTGTTTGGAAGTGCAGCCTGAGAGGCCAAAAGTCCCTCAGACAGACATCAAACAGCTTCTAGAGGCTTCTGACTCGCCATGCACAACTACTTTATAACAAGAGAATTCTATAGAAAGATCTATAAGAGCATTTTTGTACAACAACAAAAAAATTACAATTTGCTTTTTGAAGTTCTCTTTAAAAACAAACAATAATAAATACATTTAATACTGTGGTTAGAGCTTTTCCAATGGAGTATTTCTGTGGGAACTGAGCGTTGACTTTAAAGTGTTCTAGTGGCAACATAATACCATAGGATGGTGAAAGATGGAAACTGCAGCTATATTTCTCTAGTGATTAGCTGATGGTAGGAAGCATTTAAAGTATTCACATTTCCCTATAAGGTGTATTTATTTATTTATTTAACCTTTATTTAATTAGGCAAGTCAGTTAAGAAATATTCTTATTTACAATGACGGCCTGTGGGATGTGGTTGAGTGAAAGTGGTTGAAGTGTGATACAAGTGACTCCATTTGACCTTTCCATACTATACTCATTGGTTAGCCAAGGTCAAGTCTGTTTCAGTTCTACAAGGTCACTGGTTTATAATAAAACAATTTAAGGACTACAAAGGATTAATATAACATAAGTACTGTCAAGTAGTACACTCTAAGTGCGGCTGTGTTTGTAACATGCTGTGTCTGTACAGCTACTCTGGTTATCTGGTATTTACCTCATAGAGCAGTCTCTCTACAGAGTTTGACAAATGTAGGGGTAACAATTTAATTGTTACCCCTACATAATTAACCCCTGCCCTTTTTCATATTAATTCAGAAATTAACACACACTTTGAAATTGGACTCAAAAGAGTACACAATAATAGTCTGGATGAAATTAGTCCATCTATACAAATTTAAATTAACTTTTGAGATTATACTGACCCTGTGATATGGTGGAATATGGGCCCCACATGACCAGATGCATTTTGATGCCAGTTAGCAACACACTGTTATCAATGCTTTGTACTATATTGCATTTAACATCCATGCAAATATACCTAGCTATATCTTATTTTTTCACATTAAAATGCCTTGGACTTAATTCATTTCCCTGTAAAGAACATACATGGAATTCCACCAGATTCACAGAACATTAGAATGCCCTTCTAGAATTCTCCACATGTATAGACACTTTCACCATGAGGCACCAGTACTCTATCACACATACAGCGAGAGAGAGAGGTGGGTGGGAGAGAATAGAGTAACGTCATGGTACAGTATGTTATCCCAGGAAGAAAGTACTGTTTGTTTCAACACCGGTACGGTAACATTTGTTTTACAGTACCACATAAGTGAAGCTACTTCAGGATTGGCTGTCCACAAAAGGTCAGAGGTCAATATTGTCCAATAAGAAGGCCAGCTGCTGGGAGAAGCTCCCCTGACCACAATCCAGTGCAGGAGGAAGAGGTGAGGTCTGGAACTGCTACTGAAAACTCGTCACGACAGACTACAAGACAACTTGATCCCAATGTGCTGGGCCCAGCTTTTCAGAAGTTATCTGATCGGATTCCGGAATCGGACAGGATTAAAAATTATTACAAACATGTAACTGAAAAATGTGATTATAATCCTCTGGATAAGGATTTGGTAATCCATCTGACCTTTAATCATGTCATTTTTTGAATCATGCCAAAACTCTAAAAGATACTGATTAGGATAGTTTTGATGCCAAAAACTGGGATTATCTTGATCCCCCATTCATGTAGTTCACTCATGACAGTGTAGAAGTGGTACCACAATTTGTCCAGTAGTTGGCAAGATTTAGGCCTGTTCAAAACACTGAAAATCCAAATTCTGTGATCTTGACATTGTGGTATCTGGATCAGAATGATCCTGATTTTTTTCTGAAAACTGGCTCAAAAACAGCCAGATTGATTTGAACCTGGATAGCAAAAATGGGGATTACAGAATCGAGATTAAAAGTTTTTAAAAACTGGGCCCTGGTCAGTGGGGTGAGGAGTTGGGCAAAGGCTACCATTAGCTGTCTCTACAGAGGTTACCTGTGGATTGAAGGGAAAGATGACAGTCAAAGGGAATAGCTGATTAACCCGGGTACCAAATACAATCACCAACGCTACATTAGATTTCAAATGTGTTAATTCCATATGGCAAATAAAGTTGCACTTAAGGGTACAGGCAAGTAGAGATCTGACTAAGTGTGCTGTGTTTACACAGGGGGCAGGTCTATAACTTACTGAGTATGCTGCGTTTACACAGAGGACAGGTGTGCTGCAGGAGCAACCACGGATCCACACAGTCCCTGTGGAACTCATGGAGGCAGGGCAGCACGCGAAGACACTGCAACACACAGTCACACACCACCAGGTGAGTTAGAATACTACTAACACTCTTGTGTCTAAAAGTGGAATTTACAGAATGTATATGTGTTATACATCTTACTTTCTATGTAACATATGACATGTTTGTGTGTGTTTCTGAGTAGTTCCAGAGGAGTATATTACAAAGCAGGATCAACGAGTTAACGGCAGCTAAAAAAAAAAAAAGGAGCCTGAAATAACTGTTGATTTTCTGGTTCATTAATGCTGGAATCACTAAAGCAGTAATTTGGACTGCTAATATATATTTTTTTAAATATGCCCCCCTTCACCTTTGACTTTTCCTAAATAAGTCTTTAAAACACACTGTCGCTGTAAGAATCTTAATATCACAAACAAAAATGTCAAAATGATACATACACTATATCAGTCCATCGAATCCAAACAGTCTTATCAGTCTACTCTGGCCTATTTGGAGTACACAGTGAGGGCGTGCACATTTTACAATACCAAGAAGACCAAGATGAATAGATGCACATGCTGCGTTAGCGTTACTACAATTAGCGTTACTACAGCGTCACTACAATCTGAATGAAATCGACACAGAAATTACATTTCTGATGATTATTCTTCCTGATTCTGAGCCTCAGCCTAAACCTCCAACGCCTAAGTGCAAAAAAGCCAGATCTGTGCGCACTGAGCAGGTGCCCGCGCCACCAACAAATTAAAATGGTGAGACAGGAGAGAGGAAGGGACAGCACTGCTTGGATAGAACAAGCCGGTGACAATGCTATGGGACGATTATCAGCACAAAATGTCATCACAAAGAGCAGGCCCTACATCTCAAGCAAAAAAACAGCATAGGCAACACACTCACCAGCTGACAATTGACTATTTTTGACTGCTGTCATATCGACACATATTAATTATAATGCAATTATTGCTTTTGTGCCGACTTTCGCTATTTATCAAGAACACTGCTCTTATAATGTTTAGGATACTGACCGTGCGTCTTGCTGACCGTGAGTCTTGGACGTTGGGGTATTTATTTTATTTTGACGTAATAAAAATAAGCTGTTACCGCATTCCAACACAAGCTTTCCGTTTCATAGTTGTAACTAAGGCACTCCACGAATAAAATTGATTTTACACTTGAATTTGTGTTTTTTTTGCTTTTACATATAGCCTAACAGTAACAAAATAATGAAAATGCTACTTTATTATTTTACATTTTAATAAAATGGTAATCTAATGTTACCTAAGACCTTCATAAACACAACCAAATTATTATTTTTGCAATAGCATATATGAAATGTATTAATTACACTGTTAGAATGTTGCAGTCAAAATGACTGCTCATTAACTTGAAAGGGGGGGTCCCTCGAGGCCCATCGGTTCTAGTGTTAAGATAATCTTATATATGATTTTTTTTGTTGTTTATTCAATTTGACCATGCCCAAGTCAAGCTTAGCAGTAAAAAACAACAATGCTATTTAAGAATATTTAGACAAGTTAGCTGGTTAACTCTTTGATCCTGCTTTGTAGTATAACCCTCAGGAGTCAGTCAGTCTGACCTGGTTGTTGTTGAACTGTTCCAGACAGACAGCACAGTTGTCTGTCTCTAGCTGCGCTGGGTCACACCACGGTTTGGGCTGCCGGTACATCCTGGTCTTCAGGGAAGACAGTCTCTTCAGAATGTCCTGTTTTGGTAACTGTAGGAATGATTAAGTCATGAATATTATGGTGGCTGTTTCTACATTATTAATTTTAAAGCATCTCATTGAAATACTGTCGTTCAGTGTCTGTTTACTTAAATTTGTTCTAGATTAGTGTGTCTGCTAATTGCTGAATGATTAAAAGAGGAAAATGGTTAAACTCTACCTCCAGGTCGTCATTGAGTTGGTTGTCCTGGTACTGCCATCGAGCCTGAACTATGACCCCTGTACAGAGGATCAGAGCCACCAGTAGGACCGTGTTCCACAGCTGATGCAGGTACTTCTGGAGGACAACACATAACAGGACCGAGCACGAATGTTAACCTACCTCTAAATAATTTGTTTACATTTGTCACACAACAGAGATATAGGAAAAAGCAATGAGTTGCACGGATCAGTGATTTGTTAGATCTAGCCTGTGAGGAGTTGTAGCGTAAAATTCAGATTATCTTTGGTTGCAATGTCATTTATTATTTATTTTGTTGTCCCTATTCATCTCAATGTATGCCATGGTGTTCACACCTGGACCTGCGAGTTGGTCTCTCCGGTGCAGATGACCCCCTGCCACTCTCCATACAGACCGCCTCTGGAGAGACCGCAAGTGGACCACAACGTCAGGGTGGCCCCCTACAATACCACCGGAGGGGAGGTTTTACACACATCCAAAGTAATAACATGAGCTGGACAGTAGAGTGATACAATGCATAGAAAACTGGAAATGTCCGCTGACTATTTTGCTGTTCTCTAAGGTGATAAAGTTTATGGCAAAAACTATGATCTTACCAAGTTGTCCTGTAGAATAGTCTTGTATGTGATTTTCACAGTAGCATGAAGGCCCCTATGAAATAAACCATAGAGTTAACTCACTCAGTGTCTCTCTATTAACAGATATAGCCCTTGGTTCACTCCAGACCTGACTGCCCTCGACCAGCACAAAAACATCCTGTGGCGGACTGCAATAGCATCGAATAGTCCCTGCGATATGCAACTGTTCAGGGAAGTCAGGAACCAATACACGCAGTCAGTCAGGAAAGCAAAGGCTAGCTTCTTCAGGCAGAAATTTGCATCCTGTAGCTCCAACTCCAAAAAGTTCTGGGACACTGTGAAGTCCATGGAGAACAAGAGCACCTCCTCCCAGCTGCCCACTGCACTGAGGCTAGGTAACACGGTCACCACCAATAAATCCATGATTATCGAAAACTTCAACAAGCATTTCTCAACGACTGGCCATGCCTTCCGCCTGGCTACTCCAACCTCGGCCAACAGCTCCGCCCCCCCCCCCGCAGCTACTCGCCCAAGCCTCTCCAGGTTCTCCTTTACCCAAATCCAGATAGCAGATGTTCTGAAAGAGCTGCAAAACCTGGACCCGTACAAATCAGCTGGGCTTGACAATCTGGACCCTCTATTTCTGAAACTATCCGCCGCCATTGTCGCAACCCCTATTACCAGCCTGTTCAACCTCTCTTTCATATCGTCTGAGATCCCCAAGGATTGAAAGCTGCCGCAGTCATCCCACTCTTCAAAGGGGGAGACACCCTGGACCCAAACTGTTACAGACCTATATCCATCCTGCCCTGCCTATCTAAGGTCTTCGAAAGCCAAGTCAACAAACAGGTCACTGACCATCTCGAATCACACCGTACCTTCTCCGCTGTGCAATCTGGTTTCCGAGCCGGTCACGGGTGCACCTCAGCCACGCTCAAGGTACTAAACGATATCATAACGGCCATCGATAAAAGACAGTACTGTGCAGCAGTCTTCATCGACCTTGCCAAGGCTTTCGACTCTGTCAATCACCATATTCTTATTGGCAGACTCAGTAGCCTTGGTTTTTCTGATGACTGCCTTACCTGGTTCACCAACTACTTTGCAGACAGAGTGCAGTGTGTCAAATCGGAGGGCATGCTGTCCAGTCCTCTGGCAGTCTCTATGGGGGTGCCACAGGGTTCAATTCTCGGGCCGACCCTTTTCTCTGTATATATCAATGATGTTGCTCTTGCTGCAGGCGATTCCCTGATCCACCTCTAGGCAGACGACACCATTCTATATACTTCCGGCCCGTCCTTGGACACTGTGCTATCTAACCTCCAAACAAGCTTCAATGCCATACAACACTCCTTCCGTGGCCTCCAACTGCTCTTAAACGCTAGTAAAACCAAATGCATGCTTTTCAACAGTTCGCTGCCTGCACCTGCACGCCTGACTAGTATCACCACCCTGGATGGTTCCGACCTTGAATATGTGGACATCTATAAGTACCTAGGTGTCTGGCTTGACTGTAAACTCTCCTTCCAGACTCATATCAAACATCTCCAATCGAAAATCAAATCTAGTCGGCTTTCTATTCCGCAACAAAGCCTCCTTCACTCACGCCGCCAAACTTACCCTAGTAAAACTGACTATCCTACCGATCCTCGACTTCGGCGACGTCATCTACAAAATAGCCTCCAATACTCTACTCAGCAAACCGGATGCAGTTTATCACAGTGCCATCCGTTTTGTCACTAAAGCACCCTATACCACCCACCACTGCGACTTGTATGCTCTAGTCGGCTAGCCCTCGCTACATATTCGTCGCCAGACCCTCTGGTTCCAGGTCATCTACAAGTCCATGCTAGGTAAAGCTCCGCCTTATCTCAGTTCACTGGTCACGATGGCAACACCCACCCGTAGCACGCGCTCCAGCAGGTGTATCTAACTGATCATCCCTAAAGCAAACACCTCATTTGGCCGCCTTTCGTTCCAGTTCTCTGCTGCCTGTGACTGGAACGAATTGCAAAAATCGCTGAAGTTGGAGAATTTTATCTCCCTCACCAACTTCAAACATCTGCTATCTGAGCAGCTAAACGATCGCTGCAGCTGTACATAGTCTTATCGGTAAATAGCCCACCCAATTTTACCTACCTCATCCCCATACTGTTTTTATTTATTTACTTTTCTGCTCTTTTGCACACCATGTATATAGACTCTTTTTTTTCTACTGTGTTATTGACTTGTTTATTGTTTTCTCCATATGTAACTCTGTGTTGTCTGTTCACACTGCTATGCTTTATCTTGGCCAGGTCGCAGTTGCAAATGAGAACTTGTTCTCAACTAGCCTACCTGGTTAAATAAAGGTGAAATAAAAATAAAAATAAATTAGTCAGTATGCTATAGTATATTCATACAATCAAAGCTATACTCCCGAGTGGCGCAGCGGTCTAAGGCACCGCATCTCAGTGCTAGAGGCGTCACTACAGACATCCTGGTTCGATTCCAGGCTCCTAATCACTGGCCGTGATTAGGAGTCCCATAGGGCGGCGCACAATTGGCCCATCGTCGTCCGGGTTTGGCCGGTGTAGGCCGTCATTGTAAATAAGAATTTGTTCTTAACTGACTTGCCTAGTGAAATATATACACAGAGAGGGATCCTTGTGTAGACTAGTATTGTTTAGTTTTCCATCACTGTGGTACCTGAGGAGTGCTCCGATAAGCTTGGTAACATTTTCTGATGTCTGGATGACAATGACTGGCTTAGAGAGGACTTGGGACAGATCCATCTAGAAAGAGAATACAGGAGAGAATAGTAGTTATCATAGACCATATATCATTGTTCTATCTCTATGGGGGTTATACTGTAAAGCAGTAGTAGAGGAGTGGTTATTCTAACAGCTGACAATTATAGAGCAACATTGGTTTTATGCTCTATAGTGGTGGTTACCAACCCTGGTCCAGGAGAGCCACAGGGTGTGCAAGGCTTTTGCTCCAGCCCAGCACTAACACAGCCAGTGTGTAAGAAAATGACTTTTACCTCTCTGATAGTGTTCTGATTGAGGGCTAGGATGATGAGTGCAGAAGCCCCCAGGACCAAGGCTCGTTTCATCTAACAAAGAGAGATAGTGGTTATACTTATTTCAGACTTACTTTACCCACACTGATATTTGCATGTGTTAAAAGTGTGTAAAAAATATTTAAATCATATTTCATGCTGAAACCCTCCTACTAAACACTATTCACTAAGTTAAAGATTTATATTTAGGTTAACGTTTTACAGCATTGCCATTCTATTTTTTAAATTTGAAAATCATCTTTGTTTAATAATTTCATATTAACATGTGATAAGGCCACACAGAGGGCCAGAGATAATTACAGACACCTGTACAAAGTACCCAAAAGGCCCATTAAATGTCATGTGATAGATTACAATGATAAAATCCTGGATTTCAAAAAATCTGGTAGTTCCCTGGTAAATTTCCTTTAATATACCCTCCCTTTGCAACCATAGGTGAAAGTCTGTGGTGCTGAAGAACAGATACAACATTCAGACAGTTATTCATCTCTCACTGATCACTGTATAGTTTGTTGTGTGTCACAATACTTATTTCACCAAATATACAAATTATTCAACAAAACAGTAGACTGACTTGTCTTCCCATGCCCATGTGAATGATTCCTCACAAAACCAGGACAAAAAAAATTTGGGGGATTATCACTAAATTGAATCCATAAAATCATCCTTTGGAGGAAGGAATGTTGATGTACACCAAGTATACAAAACATTAAGAACACCTGCTCTTTCCATGACAGACTGACCAGATGAAAGCTACTGTATGATCCCTTATTGATGTCACTCGCTAAATCCACTTCAATCAGTGTAGATGAAGGGGAGGAGACAGGTTAAAGAATGATTTTTAAGCAATTTACCAGTAGGCCTATGGTCTCATAAGTCTCCTCAAGTACCCCCTAGAGATAGACCAAGTACACCCAGGGGTCATAGTACCACTGGTTGGGAAACACTGAGCATATTATGTTCAACAATGTATATATTTTTATTTACCAACTCAAAATGTTAGATTTTCAATATTCATGTTTACATTTTATTCATAAATGAATGTACAAAAATTGTATTTAAATCAAAATACTACTCATATTACAGAACAAGCAGTAAAGCTTAATATGAAATAAAATGTTGCTTTGTAGCACCTACAGATCATGGAGTCTTAAAGGAAGCCTAGGTAATGCCAGAAACTTTGATAAATTATTTTTCAATTATGCTTTTAGATACAAATGTCAAATATATGTCAACAATCCTTCCTTCAAAGAATCATTCTATGGATTACATTTAGCGAAAATCCCCAAAATCATGGTCTTTTTTTTTTGTCTTGTTTCCTCCCTGAACTCACTTTATTGACAACGGCAGCAGCAAAGGATTCCTGGCTGTTCCCAGCAGTGGAAGCTTTGCTCTCCTCCACTTTAACAGGCACCACACCTATCCAGGGCTCCTGGTCTTTGGCTTGGACACCCCCACCTTTATCCCGGCTCACCTGCGGCTCCTCATCCTGCACCTTAACAAAGGCAATTGGAAACACTGGGGTCGTTATATGATTGTTACTGGGTAATATCATAGACTTATCCTATGCAGACATTGCATTCTTGATGATTCAACATGCAATTGTGAAAATAACACATTTTAAGCAATTGCTAGACAATATAGAGTACTGTATATATGCACTGTATGTTATTTTCTCAGTAACTAATGTTTATATCCATATCATGTTGCACACACAAATCCAGTGGTTTTACATAGCAGAGCCTAGCTAGCTGTAACATCACTCACTAATATGAGGTCCCCTTCGAGATCATGCTCTTGTTGTTGATTGTGTTTTTCGGGTACGCTGCTGCTTTCCCAGTTCGCTTCGAGCACCTCGCCTTGTAGAACGGTGCTGACATCTGGACGTTCTCTCAGCAGAACCTCGACCAAGGCGACCTGAGCGCCCGTAACTAGCAGACACGACAAGAACGAAGGAGCCGAGACCAGAAACACCACGGTAAAATAGCAGCAGCTTGCAGACATGGCCGAAGAAACGCGTAAATTAAAAATATTATAAAATAAATAATCTTATCAACTGTCAACCATTATTTTACAGAACCAACTAAGTTACTGTACTTTTTGGCTTGGACCCCAAAAATGTAAGCAAGAACACTACTTCCTGTAGAACAGGAAGCTGAGATGTGAGTTGACGTTTGCTTGCAAATCTGCCATCTACTGGGAAATTGAGAAAATGCTTGTTTTAGTGAATATATAAACAATAATAAAAAAGTTGTGTATTGTGCTTGTTTCCAGGCCCAAATGCAAGGTGTGGACTGATACTGCATGGTGTGTAGCTGTTAATGTTTTTTTTTTTTTTTTGATGCAAACCCAAGTTTTATTGTGTTGCATAAAAACAACTTGTGTTGGTATGTTTTATTGTTATTTTTGAATGAACCCACTGCAAAATGTGCTGGATCAGGTTGGGATACTGGCCCTTTAAATGGGCGTGTCCTCTCGTGTTTACGCTTTAAGAGTTTCTAAACCCAGAGACGCAACTTCGCAAGACTTCCGGGAATTGTTGAGACACAGACCAGTCTGTGGTTTGGGGTTTGAGAAGTCAATGATATAAATTAAATATTCTTCCTTAGCTGTTCATTTTCTCAAAATCTAAAGATACAACCTCGATTAGATCCGATGTCTTAAGTAGTTGGGCATGTTAGTACTCCAAGCTCGTGAAAGTGACAAACTGAAACGTTTTCATTTTCGTCAAAAACAACGTTATATCGACGGAATGCCGTTGATTTGACGGCCTGCACATGCGTAGTTCGGCACGAGACGATCGTTGTTGACCATGGCCTGTTTCTCGGCATGAGTTTTAGTGAGCCAACGTCGCCATCACGAGTGTGCTCTGGGATTTATACTGAAGAAGCAGTTTTAGTCTATCTCCATAGTGTACTGTCTTTGATACGGTCATTGCGTTTTACGACTTGACTGACAGGGATGAAGAGGATAACATTGCCCTCGTAGAACAGTTTCACACAGTGGGATCAGTCCAGCGACGAGGGCAGAAAAGTGCGTGGCATCCTCTTCGGGTCTTCAACGGAATAAAAACTGCCATTGTATTTTGTTTTGCTTTAACAGACGTGATGAGTGGCAGGGTTGGCGACCTAAGTCCGAAGCAGGCTGAGGCATTGGAGGAGGTGAATTGCTGTACTGTACATTTCTGTATCTGTGTCGCATTTATTTATGTTTGACCTGACGATCCGACAGTCATTGATGCTTTTGGAACTTTGAACCTTCCTATCTTTTTCCACCACACGCATACAGACAGTGTTGTCTGCAATGTACGTTACAAGATATGGTCATATGTAGAAACATGTCATGGCTACAATACGCTGTAAACTATTTATGAATTTTATCAAGCTTTTCCTTCTGAGGTTTCTCTGTAATACGGGTCAGTAAAGTTGATAGGTGATTAAAATAATGGAACCACCTTAAAAAAAAATCTACCCGAGGCCTATTATTATATAAATTATCATGTTATTAATAATTAATTATTTGTGTAATTGCAATTTACTGTATAGAATTTAGTATATGTATCTCCCTTGAAAGGTTTGGTTCTAGTGTATGATTTTAGTTTAATTTCCTAAAATATATTACTATTTGAGATGTGAGTGGAAAAACTCTTATTGAACTTACTGTGACCAATGTGCTTTGTTTTAAGAGATGAACTTCCACACAGAAGTCTGAAGCTTTCATGTGGCTTATAACAATTCATTTCACATGCTTGTTTCCACGTTTACCACTAAACCCATATGTGCATCATCACTAATACACCTATACCCCTTTTGGCTCTCTTTCTTTCTCTCGCTCTCGCTGCCCCCCTTTCTCTGTCTCTCTCTCTGCCACCCGGTTTTATCCTTGGGCAGTTTCGAGAGAGGATTCAGGATGTTCTTCCACTACTTCCTGCTCAGCATGACCACTTCCTGTTGCGCTGGCTCAGAGGTAAGGCAGACTAATTAACCGCCTGTTGCTTCACCACGGGGTGCTTGGAACTGGAATGATCTGTTCTGATAGGAGAGCTGCAAGGCCGTTAAGACCATGCCTGGGTATGGTCAGACTCTCCAGTCCAGTCTAGCTCGGCTAGATAGGCTTCTGAAAACGGTGATTATCATCTTTGATGGATACGTTGTTACACAGCAACAGATATTTCAGCTTCAACCGAACAATTCAACAGTTAATACTCAATGGTTTTGCAAATAGAGAAGTTACCAACTGGTTTTGGAATGGTTACTGACCATGAGAAAAGTTACAACACCTGCGTAGCTACAGTAAATGCTTTCAGTTGTGTGCGGTTGGGGGTGGAAGGTGTTTGTAATGTTTGAGAGAGAGGGCTATCTTTATAACTGGTATATAACTGTAATAACTTTTGAATACTTGGCTAATAGCTGGTTAACTTGGACATGAACAGTGTTAGAGCTTTCGTTAAAATTCTTCACACGGTTGCAAATGACAGTTACAGGGCCTGAGAGAAAGAGAGAGGTCTTTGGTCTAGCGTTGTTTAGTGGAGTGACAGGTTGTTGTAACGCAACGAGTGAGGACCAGGTGTTGTAAAGAATGCCTTGTTCTACATTGGAATAGATTGGACTCACGTAGGCTCTCTGAATCCTTATAATCTAGGACTAATCTAGGGCTAATTGCATTAAACCTGTAAAACAGTGACTCATGCATTATTAGTTATGGCAGCTTAACATACGCTTAGCCCTTCCACTGATGGTCTGTGTCTTTCAGGTTTTCATCTATAACTCTTCCTATTCCATCTGTAATTAGAAAGAGCTTGTTACTATGTGTTGATCCTTGGCAGATCATAAAGATCTAGTCTAATAATCAGAGCTGAACTCACTGCGTAGAAATGTATTGGTCTTAATGGTTGACTTTGGGCAAAAACACAAAAATAACGGCTCTAAACTGTATAACTGATCAATGCACCATCATATCAGGTAATTTAATGCTTATAAACCAAACATATTTATGAATAAGATATTTGGTTACAGAAGTGCAATTTCTTACTGATCTTTACAGCTTCAGTCCAAAAACAAATCCTTTGACATGATGTCAACACATATTGGAAGAGTTATTGGCTAGCTACCGTGACTAGCTCAGCTAACGAACTAGCTAGACTATATATACAAAAGTATGTGGATGTTCCAGGACTGCCGTTCAGAAGAAGAGATTGAATTTCACTGTTTGCACTATATAGATCAATGTTTTTTCTGTGATCGAATCAACATATCAGCCAATGCAACAAACCAAAACAAATGAGATTGAGTCTGTGATTTTGTTGTAGGCAGAGCCATAGCGCAGTGGAGTAGAATTCTATTGGCAGAGGGAGCCCAAGAGTGTTCTTTCACCCACATGAGTGGTCTTTCACCCACAAGTGACTGCGCTTTTCAGATCAGATCAGAGCGCATTTGTTGTTCTTTGCTAGTTAGCGAGTTATTAGCCCAGTTATAGATAGGTATAGGTCAACAATGGGGAGTTCCTGCTACAATTTACAGTCACCTATTTGGCCCATGGTGTTACAGACTAAGTTACAGAACAAGTAAATCATTAATTAATGTCTAGCCCATCATAATGTAAAAACATTTTTTTAAATGCAATGTAGGCCTCCATGCAATCTCCATAGACAAACATTGGTAGTAGAATGGCCTTACTGAAGAGCTCAGTGACTTTCAATGCGGCACCGTCATAGGAGTCCACCTTTCCAACAAGTCAGTCTGTCACATTTCTGCCCTGCTAGTGCTTCCCTGTTCAACTGTAAGTGCTGTTATTTTGAAGTGGAAACGTCTAGGAGCAACAATAGCTCGGCTGCGAATTGGTAGGCCACACAAGCTCACAGAACGGGACCGCTGAGTGCTGAAGCGCGTAGTGCGTACAAATCATCTGTCCTCAGTTACAACACTCACTACCAAGTTCCAAACTGCCTCTGGAAGCAATGTCAGCACAAGAACTGTTCGTCGGGAGCTTCATGAAATGTGTTTTCATGGCCGGGCATCTGCACACAAGCCTAAGATCACCATGCGCGTCTGCTGGAGTGGGGTAAAGCTCGCCGCCATTGGACTCTGGAGCAGTGGAAACGCATTTCTTTGTGATGAATCACGCTTCACCATCTGGCAGTCCAATGGACAAATCTGGGTTTGGAGGATGTCAGGAGAACGCTACCTGCCCCAACGCATAGTGCTAACTGTAAGGTTTGGTGGAAGAGGAATAATGGTCTGGGGCTTTTTCATGGTTTGGGCTAGGCCTGTTAGTTCCAGCGAGGGGAAATCTTAACACTACGCATACAATGACATTCTAGATGATTCTGTGCTTCCAACTTTGTGGCAACAGTTTGGGGAAGGCCCATTCCTGTTTCAGTATGATAATGCCTTTGTGCGCAAAGCAAGGTCCATACAGAAATGGTTTGTCGAGATTGGTGTGGAACAACTTGACTGGCCTGCACAGTGCCCTGACCTCAACCCCATCGAACACCTTTTGGATGAATAGGAACGCTGACTGCGAGCCAGGCCTAATCGCCAAACATCAGTGCCCGACCTCACTAATGATCTTGTGGCTGAATGGATTTCTGTTTTTTATTTTTAATACATTTGCCAAAATTTCTAAAAACCTGTTTTTGCTTTGTCATTATGGGGTAGTGTGTGTAGATTGATGAGGGGGGGGAAAAACAATTAACCATTTTTGAATCAGGCTGTAACGTAACGAATTGAAAAAAGTCAAGGGGTCTGAATACTTTCCAAATGCACTGTATATTATTAGTATATGTAAAGACCAGATTAAATTAAGAACAGTCTGATGGGTGACAATATTATCACTTGTGAATGATGTATTATCACTTGTGAATGATGCCCAGCATGTGAAGTAAGGCAAGAAACAGCACATACATATTTTTGCGCAACTTTTTCTAGTCATAGTCGCACACATCATGTAACCTAGCCCATAGGCCTATGTTTTGATAAGGTTTGTATCACAACTAAAGTGGCCAAATAACTCCAAATGTAACATATAAACCTAGGACCCCTGGAACACTGTTAGAGAGCACATTGAAAGATGTGTCATTGCGCAATCGCATATGAAAACAGAGTTTTGACTGGCCACTATTTAAAAGAGGATCCAAGCTTTCTTGTGCTGCTATATTATTATTACTCAATTCTTAATGTTGTTAAATTAAGCACAATAATCCACTTTACAACATGGCATACAAAGGCGCATGAGTTTCAATTTTGGGGAGGCACATTTTCACCATAAAAATGCACCTTTTATAAGAAAGCATTCCATGCATCATCACATTTGCAAACTTATGTAAGATTGCCTACTATTTGTAATGTGATGAGTAGATTGAATAGTCATAATTTTGGCTACAAATATAACTCAATCACTGTTCGCAAAAAAAGACTGTTCACTGCATGGCTGAGCAACTATAGCATAGAGAAGGCCTAGGCTAATTCCGATATGTTTCTTCTTTCTTTGCATGGGAAAAAATGTGGTATTTTATAAACACATTTAATATAATTCTACTGTACTTTATATAACTGGAGACATGAGCAGAATCACAAGCATTTCGCTACACTCGCATTAACATCTGCTAACCATGTGTATGTGACAAATAAAATTGGATTTGATTTGATTTTTAATACGACAAATTACAGGGTAGCCGACTGCTGACACTGACAAACAGATAAATAAAAACAACAATGCTCATATAATAGGCCTACGAGAAGGGGAGATGCAAATAGAATATGACGTCCATCTCAACTGGTGGACAAAATGATTGTAAAAAAAACTAGTAGCACTGACCCAACAATTATAAATAGTGAATTTGCGCAGTTCGCACTCACTGGGGATATTACAGATGCTCTCCGCTGGTGCCAATAAGACATACTGTTGTTTGCTCAATTAAGTTGAGAATTTTGATAACTTAAAGACAGATTAGTCTTTTCATTGTATTTTCTTTACAGCAATAACAGTTGCAACTCAACAATAATCTGCCCAAATTGTGAGCGCTGCTTTTCCTTCCGACTGCAGGCAATACAATTAAAAACCATCCACAATAAAAACATTTTTTTAAATGAGGTAATGATCCTCTGTGGCCAAATCATGCTTTAGTATCCTATATTGAATTATTTTATTTATTTCTGTATAGACTAATAACGCTATATCATTTCAGAAATATAATTCAATTTACTTTAGGTAAAGCTTTCCCTAGCCTTATGGATGTGCTGCCTATGCATACATATTAAAAACATAACTGCACGTAACCTTCATTCACTATTCAAGTGCAGGCTACGGATAAAGTTTTTTTGTGTGGGCCAATCCAAATCAAAAAGAATTTCACCCATAGACTATATTTAAAGACCAGATTAAATTAAGAATAGTCTTAATGGGTGAGAATATTGTCAAGTACTTGTCAAATTGTGAATGCGAGACTGATGAAGTGTGTGCAGCCTGCACAAGAAGCAGAACTCGTGTTTTTCATGCAACTTTTTTCAAAGTCGCATCATGCAGCCTTAGAATGTAATAAAAATCTAAACATATAGCCTAACATTTGTATCACACGTAATGTAGTGTAAATAACACTAAATTAAGCATATAGGAGGGCCGGTTTCTTTGTTAACACAGACTTTCCTCAGAAATCCTTTGGAGAAAATATCCTTTCTATTTTATTTAGCCATGTTTATTGTATTCTTCATACAATAAAATACTATACAATAATGCCACGGAATTCTAAGCAAATCTTGTCTGCTAAATTAACTAGTGTAGCCCACAGCCCTATGGCATAGCCAGATCATTGCCTAGCATAAGGACAACTCGGAATATGCTATTTTGTTCCAGTGAAATAGGCAACATTTTCTTCAGATCATGTTTATTTATACCTGTCTAAAATAAATAATGGATTTATTGTGATGGTGTAGGCTACATTAAATTGATTTATTATACTTTTTAAAATGTAGATGATCCAATAGTCTGCATCAGTGGCTTGTAGGCTATGCGTGGAAGCCAGGAGATGCTAGATATGTTTATGTTAATTAAAGGTCAATTACAGTGAGATCGACAGTTATTTGCATGATAATCACCGGCTGACAAAATTTCACGACTGCCGCAGCCCTAGCACTGACCCACCCCATTTCTGTTTGAAATTTGAGAAAAGCGGAGTTGACCTTTAATTGGTTAGACTGAGTCGACATGTTTGAATTTGGCAGGGTAGCCTAGTGGTTCAAGTGTTGGACTAGTAACCGGAAGGTTGCAAGTTCAAACCCCCGAGCTGACAAGGTAAAAATCTGTCGTTCTGCCCCTGAACAGGCAGTTAACCCACTGTTCCTAGGCCGTCATTGAAAATAAGAATTTGTTCTTAATTAACTGACTTGCCAAGTTAAATAAAGGTAAAATAAAATCCTCTCAGTGTAGAGAGGGTGAATGAACGGGCTGCTGCACTGTCACTATGGGAACTCTTTCTTGAGCTCCTGTTTTTTTTCTTCTTAAATGGTTAAACTAGTGGGAAATATATGTGATTATTGTACAAATCTGTGAGTTTGCTTAATTTACTATTATCCTAAATTAAAATATATAATTATTTTGGCCATATTTAATAAGTTTATTTTACGCTACTTTCCTTGATGTGGACAGTATGTGTCACTACATTACACAAGCTCATGTTTTGACCATATCGGTTTGGGAGGATTTAGACATCCTTTTTACTTCAGATTGGTGATGTTAATAGAAAAGTTTATAGTCAGCACGATGCCACAAGATTAAATGCTTAAAACAGATCAATATATTTGGTTTTGTACTGTTGATTTTGTCATACATGCAGGGGGTTGCAGGACTTCAAAGTCTTCCTGTCATTTTCGAACTCAAATGGCACGTAGAAATCGGGGTGGTCTCTATAAATGTCGCTGGCCTCACAGATTTGAGAATCAAACTATCTCTCAACTAACAGCCAGCCCTAGTCAGTGTTGATATCCTATGTCGGGTCGTGATGTGATTCATTGAAGTTAAATAACAAAGCAACTGATTTGTTCCTTCCCCATTTCAACAGCCTCTCAGAATCTCCATCTGAGATTCCAAAATATTGACCACTGCCTTCAGCAAATTATCTTCTAACCACTGATGTACAAAAATATTCTCAGATTCAGTGTCCTTTAAACAGTTTAAACAGCGCATACAACCTAAATGTTTGCCCTCACTCTATTGATTTCAATGTGATATCGATATAAGTGAATAACAAAATAGTGTTGCGTTGACCTTTCCGCGTTGGCAACCCACTTGAAACAAAATGCAACAATCCAAAATGTAGCTGGCTGTCTTCTACAAGGTGCCCTCTAAGCGTTGATATACATTTTATTCCCAGATTCTGTGTTTTTTTCAGTAGTGTTAGTTTGATCAGGATGTGCAAACTGACTCCACCCATCTTGTTCTATTGATTTCAACGCAATATCAATATTAATAATTGACAAATCAGTGTTGCGTTTCATTTTGGCGACCCCCAAATCAAAATGCACCACTCAAAAATGTAGCTGACTGTCTTTAGTAAGTTGTCCTCTAACCAGTGATGGTAACAATATTTCCAATTTCTGTGTGGTTTTTTAGTTGTGTTAGTATTAAGCAGCGCATACAACCTGATTTTCACCCCTAATCGATATGAGTGATTTAATTAATGACTTATCAAACCAACTAGGTTTCGGTGCGTATACAGTACATAAGGTGCTCGTTTAAAAAAAAAATACAAGTAATATTATTACTATTGTGACACATGTACAGTGGGGTCCGAAATTATTGACACCCTTGATAAAGATGAGCAAAAAATTACTGTATTAAATAAATAATTCCAAATACTGAGCTAAATTGTATACTACATTTTTCTGTGAAATTATATTATTTTATACTAATACAATTGCTCAGAGGAAGATATTTTGTTTAAAAAGTAATACTATTTTTGTCAAAATGATTGACATCCCTGTTTTCAATACCTTTCAACACCTCATCTTGCGAGGATAACGGCACTGAGCCTTTTTCTAAAAAATTTAATGAGTTGGAGAACACATTGGGAGGGATCTTAGACCATTTCTCATTACAGAATCCTGTGCCTATGGACTGTCCTCTTCGATTTAAACCACAGGTTTTCAATTCCGGAGACTTAGATGGCCGTTGCAAAATTTAGATTTTCTGGCCAATTAACAATGTCTTTGTGGATTTTTATATGTGCATATGTGTGCTTGGTGTTATTATATACAAGCGCCCAAGACTAGCGAAGGCTCTATTTTCATGTCATCTGACCAAAGCACCGGTTCCAACTCAAGGCGTTTACATATTTTTGGATGACATGAAAATAGGACTCTTTCTAATCAAATCAAATTGTATTGGTCACAAATACATATTTAGCAGACGTTATTGCTGGTGTAGCGGAACGCTTGTGTTCCTAGCTCCAGTAGTATCTAACAATTCACAACAATACAGATCAAATCTAAAAGTAAGGAATATAATTTAGAAATATATAAATATTAGGATGAGCAATGTCGGAGTGTCATTGACTAGAATACAGTATATACATGTGAAATGAGTAAAACAGTATATAAACATTATTAAAGTGGCTAGTGTTCCATTATTAAAGTGACCAGTGATTCTATGTCTATGTACATAGGGCAGCAGCCTCTAAGGTGCAGGGTTCAGTAACCAGGTGGTAGCCGGCTAGTGATTGCTATTTAACAGCCTGAGGACCTTGAGACAGGCTGTTTTTCAGTCTCTTGGTCTCAATTTTGATGCATCTGTACTGACCTCGCCTTCTGGATGATAAGCGTGGTGAACAGGCTATGGCTCGGGTGGTTGATGTCCTTGATGATCTTTTTGGCCTTCCTGTGACATCGGGTGCTGTAGTTGTCCTGGAGGGCAGGCAGTGTGCCCCTGGTGATGCGTTGGGCAGACCGCACCACCCTCTGGAGAGCCCTGCGGTTGCAGGTGGTGCAGTTGCCGTACCCGGGCAGTGCAGTTGTCGTATGCACACGTGGTGGGTTTGGCATCAAAATGAGAATGCATGTGTCGTAAATAACCCTGTACCTATTGTAAAATATGGTGGTGGATCTTTGATGCTATACAGATATTTAGCTTTCTCTGGTCCTGGGGCCCTTGTTAAGGTCAACAGCATCATGAACTTTACCCAGTACCAGGATATTTTATCCAAAAACCTGGTTGCCCCTGACAGAAGACGGAAAGTTGGCCGCAAGTGGATCTTCCAGTAAGACAATAACCCCAAGCACACATCCAAAGTCCATAAAGAAATTGTGGTTTGAATTGAAGAGGGCTGTCCATAAGTGTAGACGAAGGATATGAAGCATCTAGAAGGATTCTGTATGGAGGAATGGTCTAAGATCCCCCCCCCCAATGTGTTCTCCAACTTATAAAACATTTTAGAAAAAAGCTCAGTGCCGTTAACCTCGCAAGATGATTTTGACCCCTACCATTGCTCCAGACCACAACAAGGAGGAGTCAGAGCACTCATTATGCATTTGGGACCCAAGGTTTTTATATGACCAATGATATCGAGTGGTTCCAATGACGGATTTTGACGCGAGCCACCCGTGCCTGGTGGCGTACTTTAACAAAGATGGCTGACAAAACATTACGATGGAACCAAATGTAAGTTGTTGTAACGTCATAACGAGTCAAGCAAAAAATGTACAATTCATAGGAATATGTTATTTAATGTAGAGACAAATGTTTGTGCATATTTTTTGTCATGAAGTTCAAAAATTGCTATTTTGCAAGTTATCTGACTAGCTAACATTAGCCAGTGTTAGGAGAATGAATTTGTAATTCGTGTTGTTTTAATGTTTTAGGGACTCCTGAGAACCAGCAAAACAGGCTGTCCGTCTTGTGAAACCGTAGACTGTGTATGGACCCTAAAACGTTCTGAACTAATATTTATTCCAATCTATGAACCTCAGCTATCATAGTTGTATCAAATTCAAGTCTGAATGACATTAATGAAGCCTATGTGTAACCGGTGTGAAATTGCTAGCTAGTTAGCGGGGTACGCGCTAATAGTGTTTCAATCGGTGACGTCACTCGCTCTGAGACCTTGAAGTAGTTGTTCCCCTTGCTCTGCAAAGGCTGTGGCTTTTGTGGAGCGATGGGTAACGATGCTTCGAGGCTGGTTGTTGTTGATGTGTGCAGAGGGTCCCTGATTCGAGCCCAGGTAGGGGCGAGGAGAGTGGCGCAAGCAAAACTGTTACACGGGTATGGTTTTAATCAGCATAATCTCCTCTGTAATTATGTAAGTCTGGGCAGCGAGTTCGTTTGTCATCAATCGCTAGACCAGAAATACTCAGTTTTTATTTTTTCCCTATTTTTTCATTACTCATTACACAGTTGACAGCATCGAGGTTACGGATGTTTACTTTCTACACAAGTTGATTTTTTTCCAGTTTCGTCCTATGAACAGACTGTAGTGGGAAAATAAAAAGGGTTACATTTTTTATGGAATTCTAAGCATCACTCCAGTCAAAACAGGCCCTGCGATCGATTGATTCCATCAATTTGCTGTTCCAGTTTAGTCATCGTTCTTAAGCTGTTTTTCAGCCTTGGGTGAATTTGGACTCGTTCTATTGTAGTAAGGACAGCGTAACTAACAAATTGTCAGCCAACATAACTTTGTAAGGTAAATTATTTGAAAAGTCATTACTTTATTACATTGAGTAGCAAGCTACCCCTTGGTCGTTAGGGCAAATCTGGTCTATAATAGGAGGGGGGTTTTGGGACAGAGCCACTGACTGACCACTGCTGTCAGCTGGCCACTTAATCACCTTAGCTATTAGAGTATTAGATAAGCTGCTTATAGTGTCCTCTCTCCCTCCTGGGTCAGTACTGTACGGTGGCTGCTACTATACAGGGGAAGTCTGATGTAAGGTGTTGACACACAGTGGAAGAAAGTCAGGCGACTGGCTGCTCTTAATCTCCATAAAGAGCCCTAATGGAGGCTAGCTACAGTCTGTTGTTGTGGTGATACCACCAGCCCTACCCTGCTCATTTACTGACACCCGGAGTGAGGAAGAAATCAGTCATGTCCAGATTTATAGAGGGAGATTAAATAAAAATTGCACAGTCACATGGCTGACTGAAAAGAGTGCCAATTTGGGACGCAGCCAGTGTCTCACCGGTCAGATGTAAAACTGAAGACTCTTCTTATGAATGAAAAGGGGACAAGCTTGTTTGCTTGTGGTTAGTTATCTAATGTGCATGTTTATAATGTTAGTTGTGGAGGACAAAATGCTGCGTGTTTCTCAAATAGAATGTCCTTCACATGTTACATGTTAAATAACAGCATACACACAAACACAAAATCACTGTCAGCTCTGATCTATAACCATGACGCCATGGATGTTATTCACACCCACTCTCTCTCTCTCTCTCTCTCTCTCTCTCTCTCTCTCTCTCTCTCTCTCCATTTCTTCTCTCTTCTCTCTCCCCTTTTCTCTCCCCTCACAGCCAGGAACTTCAATGTCAATAAGTCAGAAGCCATGCTTCGAAAGGTAGGCCTAACACTCCCCCTCTCCTTTCCTATGTTGCTATTGAAACATATATGACTAGTTTTGTTGTATATTTTCATTGCTGCCTCTAGAGTACCCCTGGTGTGACCAATGGTTTATCCAGCCAGTAATCTGAAATACTGTGGGGAAAAGCATGTGGGAAATATCAGGAATGTAGCCTAACCACAATACAATACAGGCGCTTTCAAAGAGTGGATTGCGTCACATGAAAGTGCTGCTTGAAAAACTGAAATACATCCATCACATTCATTTGATTAAACACCTTTGCCAAGCCACGAATGCTACTGTAGGGGAGAGTGGGGTAAATAATGCCAAAGGGCTAATTGAGCCACACCTTGTTTCTAGGAAACACAACATTAATCATGTGACCAAATATTTAGGAAGAGGTCATAATTTCATGGCATCTGTGAAGGAAGAAACCACATAGAAGTGGTAAGCAAGTTAGGTCCAAAAAATGGATGTTCACAAAGTCCAATTCATTTGTTGTGTTATATGTTTCATGATGCTAATATCTAAACCAAGTAGATTGGTTTAAGACTGTTTTATACTTCAGTTGGGGTCCTGAATATAGCATGAGGTCCTAAACCTAATATGAAAATGCATCCTTGTAGCTGTGTGGGCTAATTTAGTCATAATGGTTTCTTTGGGGTAAATTGTGCCATTTGGCCAAGTTGAGCCAATGGCACAACATACCCCATACAAATGATGATTACATTTAGTCAGTTTTATGCATAAGATGAATAGTATTTTTGCAATTTTTCGTGCATTTGAACTCAATATATTGCATTTTTATTGTTACAGAGCAGACATTATCATGCCTCATGCATGCAAATGTAAAACAAGCAGGGGTCGTCAACCTTTTTTTCCTGAATACAAAGTGTTATGTTTGGGGAAAATCCAATACAACACATGACTGAGTACCACTCTCCATATTTTCCATATTGGTGGCAGCATCCTGTTATGGGTATGCTTGTAATTGTTAAGGACTAGGGAGTTTTTCAGAATAAAAAAATAAGCATAATGGAGCTAAGCACAGGCAAAATACTAGAGAAAAAAAACTGGTTCAGTCTGCATTCCACCAGACACTGGGTGATGAATTCACCTTTCAGCAGGACAATAACCTAAAATGCTTGCCTAGCAATGATCAACAACCAATTTGAGAGTGCTTGAAGAATTTTGACAAGAATAATCGGCAAATGTTGCCCAATCCAGTTGTGTAAAGCTCTTAGAGACTTACCCAGAAAGAGTCACAGCTATAAATGGTGGCAAAAAGTGCTGACTCAAGGATGTGAATACTAACACTAAGTTTTAGAACACCTACTCATTCAAGGGACTTTCTATATTTGTACTATTTTCTACATTGTAGAATAATAGTGACGACATCAAAACTATGAAATAACACATATGGAATCATGTAGAAACCAAAAAAGTGTTAAACAAATCAAAATATATTTTATATTTGAGATTCTTCAAATAGCCCCCCCTTGCCTGGATGACAGGTGTCTTTGTGAGACGTGGTGTGGGTTAACGGATTATCTCCGCATGTGTATTTCCCACCGTAAAGCATGGATGAGGTGTTATGGTGTGGGGGTGCTTTGCTGGTGACACTGTCTGTGATTTATTTAGAATTCAAGGCACACTTAACCAGCATCACTACTACCGCATTCTGCAGTGATACGCCATCCCATCTGGTTTGGACTTAGTCCCACTATCATTTGTTTTTCAGACCCAACACACCTCCAGGCTGTGTAAGGGATATATACCAAGAAGGAGAGTGATGGAGTGCTGCATCAGATGATCTGGCCTCCACAATCCCCTGACCTCAACCAAATTGAGATAGTTTGGGATGAGTCGGATCGCAGAGTGAAGGAAAAGCAGCCAACAAGTGCTCAGCATATGTGGGAACTCCTTCAAGACTGTTGGAAAAGCATTCCAGGTGAAGCTGGTTGAGAGAGTGACAAGAGTGTGCAAAGCTGTCATCAAGGCAAAGGATGGCTATTTGAAGAATCTCAAATATAAAGTATATTTTGATTTGTTTAACACTGTTTTGGTTACTACATGATTCCATATGTGTTATTGTATAGTTTTGATGTTTTCTATTATTCTACAATGTAGAATATAGTAAAAATAAAGAAAAACTCTTGAATGATTAGGTGTCATAAAACTTTTGACCGGTAGTGTATGTAAATGAGGTTATTCTGTATCTCTTTTTCATTATATTTTCAGGCTGTGACACAACAAAATCTGGGAAAGGTTAAGGGGTATGAATGCTTTCTGAAGGCACTGTATAAGTTTCTTTTATCAACTGTAATAATCGAAAAGGCAATACTGATGTCAGCACTCTTACTCTGAAAATACAGGCCCAGAGTAGTGCTGTATGCCGGGTTCAGAAGCCCCGGCCCATTTCTTAGTTCTGAGTGATTAGGGCTTTTTGAGGTTGGTTCAGTTTCGTTTTGATTATTAAAAAAATGTCGCAGCTTTCGATTATTAAAAAAAATGTGTGATGAAAATAATGATGTTACAATGATTTTAGAGCTTTTTAATGTGCATTTCAAAGCCAAAAATAGTGAGCATTCAATTGCCAAAATATTGGAAATATTTCAGTTGTGTATATTCCTTTATTTTTATTTGATGATTTTATTATTTTTCATTCCTTAAAGTAATAATCTCATCTCTGCTCAGGTAGTAGCCTTGCAGTCAACCATCCATCGAGCCAGGTCATCTATCGTTATGTGCTCCCCATACTGTACTGTCTTTAGTCATCCTATTTAGCTAACCTGGCTAAGTATGCTGCAGAGCTGTCTAACAAAATAAACTAAGCAAAAAAAGAAATGTCCTCTCACTGTCAACTGTGTTTATTTTCAGAAAACTTAACATCTGTAAAATTTTGGATGAACATAACAAGATTCAACAACTGAGACTAACACTGAACAAGTTCCACAGACATGTGACTAACATAAATGGAATAATGTGTCCCTGAACAAAGGGGGGTCAAAATAAAAAGTAACAGTCAGTATCTGGTGTAGCCACCAGCTGCATTAATTACTGCAGTGCATCTCCTCCTCATGGACTGCACCAGATTTGCCAGTTCTTGCTGTGAGATGTTCCCCCACTCTTCCTCCAAGGCACCTGCATCTTCCCAGACATTTCTGGGGAGAATGGCATTAGCCCTCCCCTTCCGATCCAACAGGTCCCAGACGTGCTCAATGGGATTGAGATCCTGGCTCTTCGCTGGCCATGGCAGAACACTGACATTCCTGTCTTGCAGGAAATCACGCACAGAACGAGCAGTATGGCAGCATTGTCATGCTGGAGGGTCATGTCAGGATGAGCCTGCAAGGACCAGACATCACCAACAGGCCTACAAGCCCTCAGTCTAGCTTCTCTCTGCCTTTTGCTGACAGTCTGAGCACTGATGGAGGGATTGTGCATTCCTGGTGTAACTCGGGCAGTTGTTGTTGCCATCCTGTACCTGTCCCGCAGGTGTAATGTTCAGATGTACCGATCCTGGGCAAGTGTTGTTACATGTGGTCTGCCACTGCGAGGACGATCAGCTGTCCGTCCTGTATCCCTGTAGCGCTGCCTTTAGGCGTCTCAAAATACGGACATTGCAATTTATTGCCCTTGCCACATCTGCAGTCCTCATGCCTCCTTGCATCATGCCTAAGGCACGTTCAAGCAGATGAGCAGGGAACCTGGGCATCTTTCTTTTGGTGTTTTTCAGAGTCCGTAGAAAGGCCTCTTTTACTGTCCTAAGTTTTCATAACTGTGGCCTTAATTGCCTACCGTCTGTAAGCTGTTGGTGTCATAATGACCGTTCCACAGGTGCATGTTCATTAATTGTTCATGGTTCATTGAACAAGCATGGGAAACAGTGTTTAAACCCTTTACAATGAAGATCTGTGAAGTTATTTGGATTTTTACGAATTATCTTTGAAAGACAGGGTCCTGAAAAAGGGACATTTCTTTTTTTGCTCCTGTTTAATTTGACTAGTTCTTCAAAGTAGATAAGGCATACTTTCGCGAACTTTCTCCGTCCCTCTCGTTGTTTGTAGTGTACATTCCACCCTCATGCAGTCTGTTTATTTTACCTAATTTAGCAGACGTAAAAGTGTATCCGTCCAGAGATCTGTATATAATGACGATATGCTCACGTCTCCACGCTAACAATGGGAGTCGTTGTCCCAAAGGCAGGAAGGAAGGCAACAAGCTTAGTTCCGAAATAAGCCCATAGAATTGCATTGTGCTTATTTTAGATAGAATTTGTCAAGAATGAAGCTTCTCACTTTGCCTCTTCCTCTCTGATCCATCTGTCTGAGCCAGAAAAAACTTTCACTAAGGAATGTGGTCATTGTAGTTCATTACCACATTTCTGCAGACTCATACTAGGTTTAATATTTGTTTAATGAAAACTACAAGTCCCTTCAGCCCAGTGTCCCACATCTGCCTTGACTTGATTTTTCTCGTGAATGGATCCATTTTTCTCTAGAGAAATGGTGCAATGGGCTCGCAAAAAAACACATAACTAAATGGAATTCAAGTAATTGGACCAATGACGGTCAATTAGTTGTTTACTAACCCCTTAAATGACGAAAGGTCAGTTAATCGCCCATCTCTATCATTTCCTGAAGTGTGTAGTGTATTATCCCCTTTATGCTGATGGGGTATTTATGCAGGTTATTGTCACACTGGCAGTCTAAACCTACTGATCCACATAACTAACTATAGTCACTGTTCTCCTGACACAGGCTGTGTGTGTGAGTGTGTGAGTGTGTGAGTGTGTGAGTGTGTGAGTGAGTGAGTGAGTGAGTGAGTGAGTGAGTGAGGAAAAGAAAGATTTCAGTCCATGTAAAACTATTGGAGCCATTCATGTTCTGTCATGCTTTATTTCCAGCACCTTGACTTCAGGAAACACATGAAAGCAGACACAATCACCACAGAATGGCATCCTCCAGAGGTATCTCAGTCTTTTATCACACTTATTCAATTGACCTATTAGCAGAGTATATTTTTATATTTTTCGATTATTAAAATATCAGATAGGCCTAAATACTGAAATAGTTTAAATTTGACTGTATAATAGTGCCATGTTATTAGTCTGATACCATGGTGTTAATAGTGTGTTTCCATTGCATTGGTGTCCAGGTTATTGAGAAATACCTGTCTGGTGGGATGTGCGGGTTCGACCGGGAGGGAAGCCCCATCTGGTGGGATGTCATCGGCCCTGTGGACCCCAAGGGCCTCTTCCTGTCTGCCTCTAAACAGGACTTCATCAAGTCTAAGATCAGAGACTGTGAGATGCTGCAGAAGGAGTGTGACCTGCAGTCTGAGAGGGTATGGGGAGGTTTCATTCATATAAATAGAATTATTAGAATGGGGATTCCCATTTAAATCAATGACGCCACTATCTATTCAGTACTATATTTGGAGGGTCAGGAGTTTTACATGAATATACAGTATGTTTGACAAGACCAGGAAAAACCCCTGGCACCAACCTTACTGAGATTCTATACCACTAATGAAGTGTTCCTGTAGAATCTTTGTCATCCTTGTTGAATACCCTACCTATGGTGACAAATCTGTCATACACTATATACAGTGCCTTGCAAAAGTATTCGGCCCCCTTGAACTTTGCGACCTTTTGCCACATTTCAGGCTTCAAACATAAAGATATAAAAATTTATTTTTTTGTGAAGAATCAACAACAAGTGGGACACAATCATGAAGTGAAACGACATTTATTGGATATTTCAAACTTTTTTAACAAATCAAAAACTGAATAATTGGGCGTGCAAAATTATTCAGCCCCCTTAAGTTAATACTTTGTAGCGCCACCTTTTGCTGCGATTACAGCTGTAAGTCGCTTGGGGTATGTCTCTATCAGTTTTGCACATCGAGAGACTGAATTGTTTTCCCATTCCTCCTTGCAAAACAGCTCGAGCTCAGTGAGGTTGGATGGAGAGCATTTGTGAACAGCAGTTTTCAGTTCTTTCCACAGATTCTCGATTGGATTCAGGTCTGGACTTTGACTTGGCCATTCTAACACCTGGATATGTTTATTTTTGAACCATTCCATTGTAGATTTTGCTTCATGTTTTGGATCATTGTCTTGTTGGAAGACAAATCTCCGTCCCAGTCTCAGGTCTTTTGCAGACTCCATCAGGTTTTCTTCCAGAATGGTCCTGTATTTGGCTCCATCCATCTTCCCATCATTTTTAACCATCTTCCCTGTCCCTGCAGAAGAAAAGCAGGCCCAAACCATGATGCTGCCACCACCATGTTTGACAGTGGGGATGGTGTGTGTTCAGGGTGATGAGCTGTGTTGCTTTTACGCCAAACATAACGTTTTGCATTGTTGCAAAAAGTTCAATTTTGGTTTCATCTGACCAGAGCACCTTCTTCCACATGTTTGGTGTGTCTCCCAGGTGGCTTGTGGCAAGCTTTATACAACACTTTTTATGGATATCTTTAAGAAATGGCTTTCTTCTTGCCACTCTTCCATAAAGGCCAGATTTGTGCAATATACGACTGATTGTTGTCCTATGGACAGAGTCTCCCACCTCAGCTGTAGATCTCTGCAGTTCATCCAGAGTGATCATGGGCCTCTTGGCTGCATCTCTGATCAGTCTTCTCCTTGTATGAGCTGAAAGTTTAGAGGGACGGCCAGGTCTTGGTAGATTTGCAGTGGTCTGATACTCCTTCCATTTCAATATTTCGCTTGCACAGTGCTCCTTGGGATGTTTAAAGCTTGGGAAATCTTTTTGTATCCAAATCCGGCTTTAAACTTCTTCACAACAGTATCTCGGACCTGCCTGGTGTGTTCCTTGTTCTTCATGATGCTCTGCGCTTTTAACAGACCTCTGAGACTATCACAGTGCAGGTGCATTTATACGGAGACTTGATTACACACAGGTGGATTGCATTTATCATCATTAGTCATTTAGGTCAACATTGGATCATTCAGAGATCCTCACTGAACTTCTGGAGAGAGTTTGCTGCACTGAAAGTAAAGGGGCTGAATAATTTTGCACGCCCAATTTTTCAGTTTTTAATTTGTTAAAAAAGTTTGAAATATCCAATAAATGTCGTTCCACTTCATGATTGTGTCCCACTTGTTGTTGATTCTTCACAAAAAATACAGTTTTATATCTTTATGTTTGAAGCCTGAAATGTGGCAAAAGGTCGCAAAGTTCAAGGGGGGCGAATACTTTCGCAAGGCACTGTATAGACAATTAGGCTATTTCAGCCACACCCATTACTGACAGGTGTGTATAATCGAGCACACAGTCATGCAATCTCCATAGACAAACATTGACAGTACAATGGCCTTACTGAAGAGCTCAGTGACTTTCAACGTGGCACCGTCATAGGATGGCTCCTTTACAACAAGTCAGTTTGTCAAATTTCTTCCCTGCTAGAGCTGCCCCGGTCAACTGTAAGTGCTGTTATTGTGAAGTGGAAACGTCTTGGAGCAACAACGGCTCAGCCGTGAAGTGGTAGGCTACACAAGCTCACAGAACGGGGCCGCCGAGTGCTGAAGCACGTAACTCATAAAAATCGTCTGTCCTCTTTTGCAACACTCACTACCGAGTTCCAAACTGCCTCTGGAAGCAACGTCAGCACAATAACTGTTTGTAGGGAGCTTTATGAAATGGGTTTTCATGGCTGAGCAGCCACACACAAGCATAGGATCACCATGCACAATGCCAAGCAGCGGCTGGAGTGTAAAACTCGCCGCCATTGGACTCTGGAGCAGTGGAAACACATTCTCTGGAGTGATGAATAATGCTTCACCATCTGGCAGTCCGATGGACAAATCTGGGTTTGGCGGATGCCAGGAGAACGGTACCTGTCCGAATGCATAGTGCCAACTGTAAAGTTTGGTGGAGGAGGAATAATGGTCTGGGGCTGTTTTTCATGGTTCGGGCTAGGCCCCTTTGTTCCAGTTAAGGGATTTTTTTTTACACTACAGCATACAATGACATTCTAGACAAGTCTGTGCTTATAACTTTTTGCCATCAGTTTGGGGAAGGCCCTTTCCTGTTTCAGCATGACAATGCCCCTGTGCACAAAACATCTGATATATGGCTTTTTCTTTGCAGCTCTGCCTAGAAGGCCAGCACCCTGGGTCGCCTCTTCACTGTTGAGACTGGTGTTTTGCGGGTACTATTTAATGAAGCTGCCAGTTGAGAAATTGTGAGGTGTCTGTTTCTCAAACTAGACACTCTAATGTACTTGTCCTCTTGCTCAGTTGTGCACTGGGGCCTCCCATTCCTCTTTCTATTCTGATTAGAGCACATTTTGGCACATTCCTCCTGACAGAGCTGGTGTAACTGAGACAGGTATGTAGGCCTCCTTGCTCGCACATGCTTTTTTTGTTAAGCCCACATATGTTCTATAGGATTGAGGTCAGGGCTGTCCTTAAGCCATTTTGCCACAACTTTGGAAGTATGCTTGGGGTCATTGTCCATTTGGAAGACCCATTTGCGACCAAGCTCTAACTTCCTGACTGATGAGATGCTGCTTCAATATATCCACATAATTTTGCCTCCTCATGATGCCATCTATTTTGTGAAGTGCACCAGTCTCTCCTGCAGCAAAGCACCCCCACAACATGATGCTGCCGCCCCTGTGCTTCTCGGTTGGGATGGTACTCTTCGGCTTATAATTATGGCCAAATGGCTCTATTTTTGTTTCATCAGACCAGAGGACATTTCTCCAAAAAGTACGATCTTTGTCCCCATGTGCAGTTGCAAACTGTAGTCTGGCTTTTTTATGGTGGTTTTGGACCAGTGGCTTCTTCCTTGCTGAGCCGCCTTTCAGGTTATGTCGATATAGATACTTTTGTACCAGTTTCCTCCAGCATCTCCCCAAGGTCCTTTGCTGTTGTTCTGGGATTGATTTGCTCTATTCGCACCAAAGTACGTTCATCTCTAGAAGACAGAACGCGTATTCTTCCTGAGCGGTATGATGGCTGCGTGGTCCCACGGTGTTGATACTTGCATGCTATTGTTTGTACAGATGAACATGGTACCTTCAGGCGTTTGGAAATTGCTCCCAAGGATTATCCAGACTTGTGGAGGTCCACAATGTTTTTTCTGAGTTCTTGGCTCATTTCTTTTGAAGGTAGGTCTTGAAATACATCCACAGGTACACCTCCAATTGACTCAAATGATGTCAATTAGCCTATCAGAAGCTTCTAAAGCCATGACATCATTTTCTGGAATTTTCCAAACTGTTTAAAGGCACAGTCAACTTAGTATTTGTAAACTTCTGACCCACTGGAATTGTGATACGGTGAAATAATCTGACTTCTGACTTCTGACAATATTTGTTTTATGTTTGTATTTGTTGGGATTTATATATTGTTTATTTGTATCTGTTGGACTTTAGTTTAGGTTATCCTTTAGAGTCAATTTGTCCAGGCTCAGTTGTTCCTTGACTAGCACCATTCACTCTCGCTGTCGATGTTTCCAATGTTATACCTTCTAATAGTAACTGTATCCACTGGTGAATTGGGAGAGAGTGAGGTGATTGCCATCTAAGAGCCAACATCTTTTTTTGTCCACGTACTTTGGTCATGTAGTGTACATTTATTAACACTTTTCCTCTCCCTTCCACTTTCTCACTCTGTTTTCTGCCTTCCTTCTCATCGCTCTCTCTCTTTTCCACCCTCTCTCTTTGTCTCTCCATCTCCATCTGTCTCACTCTCTCCTCCAGCTCGGGAGGCATGTGGAAGCCATCACTATGATCTATGACTGTGAGGGGCTGGGTCTCAAACATTTGTGGAAGCCTGCCATCGAGACTTACGGAGAGGTATACTAAATGTCGTGTCTTTACTATCATGAACTGAAGACTGATAGTTTTTATCAAAGATTCTCTGTAATTAGTTACTACGCGATCAACTGATTAATCACGTAACAAATTAATTAGGAAGTCGGGGCACCAAGGAAACATTTTCAGATTACTAAGTTATCATTTCCTAAAATAACTTTTCAGATATTTTATCTGATCAATTAGTCTTTGAATTAATGAATTATTTACTTTACCTCACGTTAGTCTCATTCCAAACGTCGTAAATTGTTGGTTGTCTGCACGAACCCAGTCTTCACTATGAGTCATCCATACATCAATTGTTTTAAATCATTTATTTATTACTAACTAAATAATTCACATAAACAAACAAACAAACAAGGTAAAGGTAATGATAGGAAAATGTGCCCGAGTGGGCTAAACCGGCATGGTGGCTTGTTAGATAAAAGAGGAAGTGGGGGGTCTAAGTGACTAAGAAGTCACTACAAAGTGATAACTATAACAATTGAAATGCTAATCCTTTGCACATGAACGCTCACTCAGTCGGGAACAATTGCAATCAATATATATATTTATGCTCAATGTGTCGTCTTGATCACTGGTGAAAAGTTAATTTCTTTTGTAGAATTGTCCGTCTCTCTCCCTCTCTCTCTCGGTTGTGGTTAGAGGGGATTGTTCAGAGTGACATTCGTTAGAGAATGGATGTTTCGGTGGTTGTCGTTCTTCAAATTCCTAGCTGCAGAC
This sequence comes from Oncorhynchus masou masou, assembly GCF_036934945.1. Taxonomy (NCBI): domain Eukaryota; kingdom Metazoa; phylum Chordata; class Actinopteri; order Salmoniformes; family Salmonidae; genus Oncorhynchus; species Oncorhynchus masou. The sequence continues at coordinate 48,180,296 of NC_088212.1, forward strand.
TAGTAATCAATATCAAAGACTTGTTCTTATTCTGTCGGTATCGATAGTCTTAAGAGTTTAACCACGTGGTATGGTTAAACGATTCAGCAACGGTCTACAACCTTTGTTCCCCTCCTAATGGAGAAAAATATGGTCTGCAACCTTTAGCCATCTCGTAATTGAGGTAAGCTCGGTCTGCTGATCGAAAACCCGAGTGGGTTTTTTATTGGGAATTGCAGAAAAGGCTGTCACAGGATGTCTGACCCTAACTGGGCTCAGGGGCGGTCCTCTGATTTAGTTCAAATCAAAAGGGAATTGTATTTTTCTTCATTAAACAGTCCAAAATCATATTACACAATTATACAAACAGTATCATAACGCACTCATTCATCTTATACAACAATTAGATGTAAACCTCATATCTGAGGCTATTATACAAACAGCGTTAAGGTAATGTGGCCACACAGTCTCCCATGAGCTTTCCCAAATTGTGACAAACGGACCAGTTCATAGCTGGATTCTTCACCGATCTTATATACTCTCCCTGGAACATGAAATTTGTTCGTACCTCAAGTTCTGTGAGGTGGAAGGATTTCCTTTGTCCTCTATGAAAGTTTACTCTCTCTCTACTATGTGTCCATGAGGAGATCCTTTCAGGAATTTACTACCTCTGACCACAGCAGCCTAGTTGAAGGAGGCAAGGGGGAGGCAGGGAGAGGGGGATGGGGTTGCTATACCCAAAGAGGCCAACGTCATGACAACACACACACACACACACACACACACACACACACACACACACACACACACACACACACACACACACACACACACACACACACACACACAGAGAGTTCTGTTGAATCCATAGGGGGGGGGATCTGAGATGATACTGTCTGATCAAAGTGTTGTATCCTTACAGATCCTGACCATGTTTGAGGACAACTACCCTGAGGGCCTCAAGAGACTATTTGTCATTAAAGGTAAGTTTCACCACCACTTTTTCGTCATATCAATCTATTATATTTGGATGTGGAGAAATGATCTGGAGAAGACCAACCATGCTATCGTTTCTTTGTACATTTGAAAAAGATAGATCCTAAAGAAACCATGAATAATGGACACAGCTCATTAAAAATCGAATCCGCATTTGGGGAAACAGAGTCACTGTTTGCCCCACCACCTTTGTTATTATTTTGGTTTTGTTGATGAAACAGAGAAGAGGAACGTCCGGCAGTATTTCTTGTTATTTCTTTTTTTAAATGCAGTACATATTCTGCTGTTTTACCACACGTGTAATGATGTCCGAGGCTAAGGACCATCGTCATTGTTTGCAGTAAATTCTTTGTTGTTGTAATATCCCAAACGGAGGTGGCAATTTCACCAATTAAGGATTCCAGAGGGAGATGTTACCCCTTAGTATCCCAGTAGTTGTAACGATCATCGTAGGTGGAAGAGGGAGTAGACCAAAACGCAGCGTGGTAAGTGTTCATGCTGTACATTTAATCAAAACTGAACACTAAACAAAATAACAACAAGGAATAACGAGAACGAAACAGTTCTGTCAGGTGATACACACAAAACAGAAAACAAACTACCCACAACTCAAGGGCGAAACCAGGCTGCCTAAGTATGGTTCTCAATCAGAGACAACGATTGACAGCTGCCTCTGATTGGGAACCATACCAGGCCAAACACATAGAAATACAAACATAGAATAACCACCCATATCACACCCTGACCAAACTAAAAATAGAAACATACAAAGCATACGGTCAGGGCGTTACAGTAGTAAACTTACTTATGTTGTGTGTTTCACATCTCTCAAACCTTATTTAGACAGCATTGTATCACACTTGTTCTCTCTTTTCCCACTCCTTAGCACCCAAGCTCTTCCCCGTGGCCTACAACCTCGTCAAGCACTTCCTTAGTGAGATCACCCGCAACAAGATCATTGTCCTGGGTGGTAAGACACTTCCGTATTTCCATTTGAATGTTCTCATAAAAATATACTGTTCCAGAATGCTGAATCATGTCAGCTCTATGCGTGGCATTTCTATTACAGTAGGAACATTCCATACGCTGTGAATACATACAGTATATGGTTGCATCGTCTCTAACTCTACCCAGCTTAACCCTTCAGGTCAGTAAAGGTAATGAATGCACTCACTGTAAGTCGCTCTGGATAAGAGCGTCTGCTAAATAACTCAAACGTAAAATGGCAATATCAGTCTCTCTCTCTTTACCTGTCTGTTCTGCAGCCAACTGGCAGGAGGTGTTGCTGAACTACATAGACCCAGAGCAGCTTCCTGCCGCGTACGGAGGGAAACTCACTGACCCGGACGGGGACTCTCGCTGTAGGACCAAGGTGAGCTCACACCACCAGGAAGTGGGTTGCTTTTTTCATGACCCCCCCCCGAAATGAGACGAGAGATGTCCAATGCTGTAGTCATTGCTGCTCTTCAGTAGATTTAGGATAAAAATTCAATTATACATGGCGACAACATTTAGGGCTTGCAGTGCCACCTATTACTAGTTGCTCCACACCTGCCTAAGGGCTTTTGCAGTAAGGAAGGACTCAACATGCTGCAATATTGAAGCCATGCTGTGAGATGAGAGCAGCTTTGCTTTGCTACCTGCAACCACAAGATGCTGCAGGCAGGGCTAATAACGTTCCTAAGCTACATCCTGCTACTAGTGGGGCCAGTGGAATTACTAACTGTTGGACTTTGTATGTGTGATACATTGAGATTGTGGGCTATATATCACCATGAAACAATTCACAATGAGTCTCGAGTCTTTTTATTCCTTCTGGTCATTGAGATGTTATAGGAGTTCCAGATGGTTTCCTTAGTCTGCTTCAACAGGTACAGTCTGATGATTGGGTATTTTTCGAAGACAATACCGCATGGATATATCATGGATCTGCTTATTTTTGCTCTTCAGTTCAATTCTGCCTTGCCACAAATGACCTTCCTGCCAACCAGCTACAACCTCTGGCTCTGTAGTCATCTACCTGCCAGTAAATGCCATGACACTTGAGTCTAGATGCATTTGAAATGTTCTTACCTAAGAAACTGACCCTTGCTCTGATGTCTCTGTAGATGCATAGGTAGAGATGTCTTCCTAACCTGGAGAGGAACAGGAGGAGTAGGAGGACAAGTCTTTGTCATCCCAAATGAGACCCAGGAAATGACCTTTTGAAATCTTCCGGAAGACTAAGATTCTACGGACTGAAATTCTCCCTAACTTCATGATTCCATTTTACTCAACTGAGTAATTTAGTCTTTCAACACAGGATTGAACAGGAACTTCAGCTTTTATCATTAATAACTATACTATAGGGTTCTATGGAGTGTTTAGATCAGGGACTTAATTGGTAATCTCGGTTAACCCAGAACTAAATATTTTTTTCATTTGGTCAGATGCCATCTGTTCTGAACAAACAGAGAAAAACTCAAACGGACAACTAGAAAAAGCTCAAACCCAAGTTTATTCACCCACTGGGTCATACAGCTGCAAAGACAAGGTATGATTACACAAGCACATATAACCTCTTACTAGGCAGGGTCAACTCCTTACACATCTAGACAGCCAATACATCTCTGTTGCTAGGCAGGAACTTATTGGTTCCTCTCACTGGGGTAGTCATGGCCCTGCCTGATGCTAGAACCTTCGTGGGTGTGGAAGTGTATGTATATGAGGTAGGACTGTAGTAGGAGAGTCATTGTGGTGGGCCCCCCTCCCCAAGGTTTCTTCTCACTTCATCTGTTGACTTGACCTCGAGTCGAATTCCTCACTCGTCCCTTGTTCCACACCCGGTCTGCCTTATCAGAGACTAACTAGACTGTTGCCCTTTGCCTCCCTCCTTACAAACAAACAATGAACTTTCTGCACTTCCCCCTTGTCTCACTCAGTAAATTTCCATACACCAAATTCTTATCCACCCTTCATTGACCCCAACATATACATTCCTTATACATGTCAAATAATCAATAAGTTCTATTATGGTAACAGGAATAAGTATATTTCAAGCTACAATCCAACAGTCCCTCTTTTTTTAATAGTATCTCCATACTGTTCAACAATTAGGGTAGCCTAGTGGTTAGAGCGTTGGACTAGTAACCGAAAGGTTGCAAGTTCATATCCCCGAGCTGACAAGGTACAAATCTGTCGTTCTGCCCCTGAACAGGCAGTTAACCCACTGTTCCTAGGCCGTCATTGAAAATAAGAATTTGTTCTTAACTGACTTACCTAGTAAAATAAAGGTAAAAATAAATAAAAATAAACTTAGAAATTACTTATAAATAAACAGAAAAGAAAACATGATTCATATTCTCAGTTGATTACCTTAGAGACTTATGGCCTCTGACTATGTAATCTGCTTTCATGGCATAAAGCCCTGGCCTCAAACCTATAATCACACTATGCACACTTTTACTCCCCCCTGTCTGCCATTACCCCTCTTGTTGTACAACTGATAATGACATTTCAGCTGGAGATTTTGACTTTCTCTTCCTCCTTCCGGTTCCTACGAGATTGAAAGCAAAAAACTTGAAAAGAAAACACAAAATATGACAAGTGTTAGTAATGCGTTAAGCTATGCATAATCATATATGGCAAAAACTGTTCCTTTGGATACTGTTCTGCTGGGGTCCACAAAAATTAAAGCTCAAAATACCTCCTCATGCTTGTACCCAGACTTCCCCCATCAGGCTGCAGGTTTTACAGGTGGTGTTCCCACGCGATGTCATCCTCACTTTGGCCCTCTGTTTCCCCAGACAAGCGCCCCCATCCCCCCCCCCCCCCCTTTGTCTAGGATGTACAATGAATCTCTGTGTCTAGGCAGGTGGTGTTATCCTCCCATCCCGAGTCCAGAACCTTTCATACTCCTCCACATATCTCCCGGTCTTCTTATCAGTAGTATACATTATTGCACTTTGCCTCAGTCCATTGTTAATTACCTGGACTCAGGTATTTGAGAATAAGCGACCCATTCCTACTCAAGTGAATATGAATATCATGAAAGCTAGAAGACAGTATTATAGGGCAATAGTTCACAATCTATGGTATAAGCGCTATCATATGACTCCTATCTCCCTTATGGGAACATTCTGTCTCTGAGACAGGCCATCGTTGTACTTTGCCTCCGGCCACAAATACATTTGCACATAGATCATTCCATCTAAACCATAACACACTCATTACTACTGCTAGGCCACTTACAGTGGGGCAAAAAAGTATTTAGTCAGCCACCAATTGTGCAAGTTCTCCCACTTAAAAAGATGAGAGAGGTCTGTAATTTTAATCATAGGTACACTTCAACTATGACAGACAAAATTAGATTTTTTTTCTCCAGAAAATCACATTGTAGGATTTTTTATGAAATTATTTGTAAATTATGGTGGAAAATGAGTATTTGGTTAATAACAAAAGTTTCTCAATACTTTGTTATATACCCTTTGTTGGCAACAACAGAGGTCAAACATTTTCTGTAAGACTTCACAAGGTTTTCACACACTGTTGCTGGTATTTTGTCCCATTCCTCCATGCAGAGCGCCTCTAGAGAAGTGATGTTTTGGGGCTGTTGCTGGGCAACATGGACTTTCAACTCCCTCAAAAGATTTTCTATGGGGTTGAGATCTGGAGACTGGCGAGGCCACTCCAGGACCTTGAAATGCTTCTTACGAAGCCACTCCTTCGTTGCCCGGGTGGTGTGTTTGGGATCATTGTCATGCTGAAAGACCCAGCCACGTTTCATCTTCAATGCACGACACGGGGATTCTTTAGCTAAATAGCCCAGTACTGTAGCCTACTCCCGACCATCACATTCCATCCATATTTTTCGTTCCATCCTAACAGAAACCCAGAAGGTTTTTCATTTTTCTTGGAATAGAAACACCATAATATTAATAAAATTAATGCAACCTATGCCGCAGTACGCTGCAACTTTTAAAGGACGAACCACTGTAGAAAATGTTCTTTGTGCCCTTTAAGGTGCATCCTTTCTATCTAGTGAAATACCAAACTAAAACCAAATAATAAGACCCCACGCAACACCACAAAAAAATATTCATAACAGGTGGTTTGTGTGCTGGTGTGCATGGTAAAAAGTTGGGCAAAAACAAACAAATGGCCAGACCTTACTTAATTGTGACCTCCTTTTACGGCCGGATCCAGGTAACTTTATACTTAATAGAAGTGCGGAATTTCACTAACTGCTCTCCCAAGACAACAGCCTCGGAAATATTTCAAAGGGAGAGATATGAACACCCTATCCTATCCTGGAAGAGAAAATGTAAATTTCGTTAGTTTTCACTACGCTAAATCAGCAACACAAATTTTAATTACAGACAAAACAAAACATGATAATTTTTGTTTACAGAGAGGCTACTGTCCTCCACTCTTTGAATCACTTGTGTTGTAATCCACCCCAACCTTTACTGCATATACTATAACCAATATCCATTGGATATTCACTATTTGCTTCACACTCATTAATGTCTACTATTTTAAGATTAATATTCACTAAATCGAGACAGGTCTAATTTTGGCCCATTGTAATCAAAGCAGTGTTCTCTCGCCTGCACTGCACTTAGACACGACGGCATTCCTCTTGCCAAGTCTAACAATTTTTTACATTTTTTAAACTAGGCAAGTCAGTGAAAAACAAATTCTTATTTACAATGACGGCTTACCGCGGCCAAACCCGGATGACCCTAGGCCAATTGTTCGCCACCCTATGGGATACAACCTGGATTTGAACAAGGGCTGTAATGACAATATTAACTCGGTTGCAACACTCACTACCAAGTTCCAAACTTCCTCTGGAAGCAATGTCAGCGCAATAGCTATTCTTCGGGAGCTTCGTGAAATGGGTATCCATGGCCGAGCAGCCGCACATAAGCCTAAGTTCACCATGCGCAATGCCAAGCGTCAGCTAGAGTGGTGTATAGCTTGCCCCCATTGGACTCTGGAGCAGTGGAAACATTTTCTGGAGTTCTGAATCACACTTCACCATCTGGCAGTCCAACGGACGATCTGGGTTTAGCGGATGCCAGGAGAACGCTACCTGCCCGAATGCATAGTGCCAAGTGTAATGTTTGGTGGATGAGGAATAATGGTCTGGGGCTGTTTTTCATGGTTCGGGCTAGGCCCCTTTGTTCCAGTAAAGGGAAATGTTTACGCTACAGCATACAATGACATTCTAGACAAGTCTGTGCTTATAACTTTTTGCCATCAGTTTGGGGAAGGCCCTTTCCTTTTTCAGCATGACAATGCTCCCCGTGCACAAAGTGAGGTCCATACAGAAATGGTTTGTCGAGATTGGTGTGGAAGAACTTGCCTGGCCTACAAAGAGCCCTGACCTCAACTCCATCGAACACCTTTGGGATGAATTGCGAGCCAGGCCTAAATGCCCAACATCACTAATGCTCTTGTGGCTGAATTGAAGCAAATCCCTGCCACAATGTTCCAACATCTAGTGGAAAGCCTTCCCAGAAGAGTGGAGGCTGTTATAGCAGCAAAGAGGGGACCAACTCCATAATAATTCCCATGATTTTGGAATAAGATGATTGACGAGCAGGTGTCCACGTACTTTTGGTCATGTAGTGTGTATATTTGTATGTGTGTATTTGTTGGGCTTTAGCTTAGGTTATTCTTTACAGATTCAAGTATATTTGTCCAGGCCTCAATTGTTCCTTGACTAGCACCATTCATTCTGCCTGTTGATATTTCTAATGTTACAACTTCCAATAGTAACTGTATCCACTGGTGAATTGGGAGAGAGTGAGGTGATTGCCATCTATGAGCCAACAACTTTTTTTGTGGCAGTGTCACCTGCCAATGGTAATCATCTCTGATTTGATTAAGAGATTCAAGGAGCTATCATCGTTAAGTAACATAGTAGATGGAAAGCATTGAATATTTACATTCATGCACTTCAAAATTAATTTAGTAACTTTTTTGCCAGAAGCATTTAACTGCAGCAGGGCACTCCCACATCATATGAAAGAATGTGACTACCTGATTTAGGGTACACGGTGAACAGTTGGGAGTTGGGGCCAATTTCATTGTAAAACAAATCCTTGGTGTTAAATACAGTCTGTGACAAAACTTTGAATATACACTGAGTGTACAAAACATTAGGAACACCTGCTTTTTCTGTGGCATAGACTGACCAGGTGAATTCAGGTGAAGGTTATGCTCCCTTATTGATGTCACATGTTAAATCCATGTCAATCAGTGTAGATGAAGGGGAGGAGATGGGTTAAAGAAGGATTTTCAAGCCTTGAGACAATTGAGCTATGAATTGTGTACCATTCAGAGGGTGAATGGGCAAGACAAAATATTTAGGTGCCTTTGAATGGGGTATGGTAGTAGGTGCCAGTGTTGATTTGTCAAGAACTGCAATGCTGCTGGGTTTTTCACTCTCAACAGTTTCCTGTGTGTGTGGTCCACCACCCAATGGACACCCAGCCAACTTGACACAACTGTGGGAAGCATTGGAGTCAACATTGGCCAGCATTCCTGTGGAATGCTTTTGACACCTTGTAGAGTCCATGCCCTGATGAATTGAGGCTGTTCTGCGGGCAAAACTCCTGTGTTCCTTGTGTTTTGTACAGTCATTGTATACAGTTGAAGTCGGAAGTTTACACACACTTAGGTTTGAGTCATTAAAACTCGTTTTTCAACCACTCCACAAATTTGTTGTTAACAAACTCGGTTAGGATATCTACTTTGTGCATGACACAAGTAATTTTTCCAACAATTGTTTACAGACAGGTTATTGTAATCACAATTCCAGTGGATCAGAAGTTTACAAACACTAAGTTTACAAACACTAAACAGCTTGGAAAATTCCAGAAAATGCTGTCATGGCTTTAGAAGCTTCTGATAGGCTAATTGACATCATTTGAGTCAATTGGATGTGAATCTGTGGATGTATTTCAAGGCCTACCTTCAAACCCAGTGCCTCTTTGCTTGACATCATGGAAAAAAACAAAAGAGATGAGCCAGGACCTCAGAAAAAAATTGTAGACCTCCACAAGTCTTGTTCATCCTTGGGAGCAATTTCCAAACAGTAGTACGCAAGTATAAACACCATGGGACCACGCAGACGTCATACCGTTCAGGAAGGTGACACGTTCTGTCTTCTAGAGATTAATGTACTTTGGTGCAAAAAGTGCAAATCAATCCCAGAACAACAGCAAAGGACCTTGTCGAGATGCTGGAGGAAACAGGCACAAAAGTATCTATATCCACAAAATGAGTCCTATATCGACATAACCTGAAATGTGCTCAGCAAGGAAGAAGCCACTGCTCCAAAACGCCATACAAAAACAGACTACAGTTTGCAACTGCACATAAGGACAAAGATCGTACTTTTTGGAGAAATGTCCTCTGGTCTGATGAAACTGTTTGGCCATAATGACCATCATTATGTTTGGCGGAAAAAGGGGGAGGCTTGCAAGCCGAAGAACACCATCCCAACTGTGAAGCACGGGGGTGGCAGCATCATGTTGTGGGGGTGCTTTGTTGCAGGAGGGCCTGGTGCACTTCACAAAATAGATGGCATCAGGAGGAATGATAATTATATGGATATATTGAAGCAACATCTCAAGACATCAGTCAGGAAGTTAAAGCTTGGTCGCAAATGAGTCTCCAAATGGACAATGACCACAAGCATACTTCCTAAGTCTTGGCTTAAGGACAAGAAAGTCAAGGTATTGGAGTAGCCATCACAAAGCCCTGACCTCAATCCTATATAAAATGTATGGGCAGAACTGAAAAACGTGTGTGCCAGCAAGGAGGCCTACACACCTGGCTCCATTACTCTAGCTGTGTCAGGAGGAATGGGCCAAAATTCACCCAACTTATTGTGGGAAGCTTGTGAAAGGCTACGTTTGACCCAAGTTAAACAATTTAAAAGCAATGCTACCAAATACTAATTGTGTGTGTATGTAAAGTTCTGACCCACTGGGAATGTGATGAAATAAATAAAAGCTGAAAGAAATCATTATCTCTACTATTATTCTGACATGTCACATTCTTAAAATATAGTGGTGATCCTAACTGGCCTAAGACAGGAAATTTTACTAGGATTTAATGTCAGGAATTGTGGAAAATCTGAGTTTAAATGTATTTGGCTAAGGTGTATATAAACTTCCGACTTCAACTGTAAGTATATGGATGAGCGATGGCCGAGCGGCATAGGCAAGGTGCAGTAGAAGGTATAAAATACAGTATATACATGTGATATGAGTAATGTAAGATATGTAAAAAAAATAATGGCATTATTTAAAGTGCCATTGTTTAAAGTGACTAGTGATCTATTTAATAAACTGGCCAGTTATTGGGTCTCAATGTAGGTAGCAGCCTCTCTGAGTTACTGATTGCTGTTTAGCAGTCTGATGGGCTTGGGATTGAAAAACAGCTTCTGTCTCTCGGTCCCAGCTTTGATGCACCTGTACTGACCTCGCCTTCTGGATGGTAGCGTTGTGAACATACAGTGGCTCGGGTGGTTGGTGTCCTTGATGATCTTTATGGCCTTCCTGTGACATCGGGTGCTGTAGGTGTCATGGAGGGCAGGTAGTTTGCCCCCGGTGATGCGTTGTGCAGACCGCAGCACCCTCTGGAGAGCCTTGCGGTTGAGGGCGGTGCAGTTCCGTACAAGCTGTGATACGGCCCGACAGGATGCTCTCGATTGTGTATCTGTAAAAGTTTGTCAAGAGTTTTGGTTACAAGCCAAATTTCTTCAGCCTGCTGAGGTTGAAGAGGCGCCAGAGGAATAATCTTAATTTCTCCGAACCAGAATAGACTGACGAGTTTCAGAAGAAAGTTATTTGTTTCTGGCCATTTTGAGCCTGTAATCGAACCTACAAATACTGATGCTCCAGATACACAACTAGTCTAAAGAAGGCCAGTTTTATTGCTTTTTTAATCAGAACAACAGTTTTCAACTGGGCTAACATAATTGCAAAGGGGTTTTCTAATGATCAATTAGCCTTTTAAAACGATAAACTTGGATTAGCCTACACAATGTGTCATTGGAACACAGGAGTGATGGTTGCTGATAATGGGCCTCTGTAGATATTACATTAAAAAATTATCTGTTTCATCTGACATTTATAGCTTATTTGCTGTAGAGGGAGATCAGACTGGGTCTGTGTGTACACTACAGGCAGATTATGCAACAGTCAGTCAAGTTTTAAAGATCATTTTTAACACCTTTACCGCTTTAGTGCCACAAATGCATTTGGATCAAGGTCCTGTTTGTGTCTGCAGCTGTCCTCAGCTCAACATTTCCCTTGGCTTGCTGTGTTATGCTAGACATGTAATGAATGGTGTGACTTGTGTGATTTGACTGTGGACCAATGCTAATTGCCCTCTGCTTTTGGTTGAGATGAACCATCCCATCTGTCTCTCCCTTCACTCACAAATGGAATACATCACCCCTTATTGCCCCCCCCCCGGTGGTTCTCAATTACTGCTGCAAGCAGCATTTTTAACATCCATCTGTGTTTGGTGTGTCAGTATTTCTCAAATCCTTGGTTTTCTTGAGCTGAGGGCTCAGACTGTTTAGGAAGATGAGATCATTAGCCAGTAAGGTGGTCTAAAGAAAATTGTTGGTCTTGTTATTATAGCAAATAAATTACAAAATTAAACTCTAAGGCTGATACTCTGGACTTTTATTTCTCAGCTGAAAGTATGTGAAGCTCAAAAAGCCTATGATAAAACATGTACGCAGCAGATTCGTAGTTGTAGAAAGTAACGCTTTCTTTTTTATTTCCTCGTAAGTTCTTCCCTAAAAAAAATGTCCTACTGACTTTCATAGCATTTTTATCAGCTACAGTACCTTGCAAAAGTATTCACCCCCTTGGTGTTTTTCCTATTTTGTTGAAATACAACCTGTAATTTAAATATATTTTTATTTGGATTTTATGTAATGGACATGCACAAAACAGTCCAAATTGTTGAAGTGAAATGAAATGACTTGTTTCAAAAACTAAAAAAATGTAATGGAAAAGTGGTGCGTGCATATGTATTCACCCCCTTTGCTATGAAGCCCCTAAATAAGATCTGGTGCAACCAATTACCTTCAGAAGTCACATAATTAGTTAAATAAAGTTCACCTATGTGCAATCTAAGTGTCACATGATCTCAGTATGTATATATATATATATATATATATATACCTGTTCTGAAAGGCCCCAGAGTCTGCAACACCACTAAGCAAGGAACACCACCAAACAAGCGGCACCATGAAGAACAAGGAGCTCTCCAAACAGGTCAGGGACAAAGTTGTGGAGAAGTATAGATCAGGGTTGGGCTATGAAAAATATCAGAAACTTTGAACATCCCATGGAGCACCATTAAATCCATTATTATTATTTTTTATATGGCACCACAACAAACCTGCCAATAGAGGGCTGCCCACCAAAACTCACAGGCCAGGCAAGGAGGGCATTAATCAGAGAGGCAACAAAGAGACCAAAGATAACCCTGAAGGAGCTGCAAAGCTCCACAGTAGAGATTGGAGGATCTGTCCATAGGACCACTAAGAGCTGGGCTTTACGGAAGAGTGTCCAGAAAAAAATCCATTGCTTTAAAAGGCACGTGGGAGACTCCCCAAACATATGGAACAAGGTACTCTGGTCAGATGAGACAAAAATTGAGGTTTTTGGCCATCAAGGAAAACGCTATGTCTGGCGCAAACCCAACACCTCTCATCACCCCGAGAACACCATTTAACAGTGAAGCATGGTGGTGGCAGCATCATGCTGTGGGGATGTTTTTCATCAACAGGGACTAGGTAACTACTAGTCAGAATTGAAGGAATGATGAATGGCGCTAAATACAGGGAAATTCTTAAGGGAAACCTGTTTCAGTCTTCCAGAAATTTGAGACTGGGACAGAGGTTCACCTTCCAGCAGGACAATAACCCTAAGTATACTGCTAAAGCAACACTTGAGTGGTTTAATGGGAACATTTAAATGTATCGGAATGGCCTAGTCAAAGCCCAGACCTCAATCCAATGGAGAATCTGTGGTATGACTTAAAGATTGCTGTACACCAGCGAAACCCATCCAAATTGAAGGAGCTGGAGCAGTTTTGCCTTGAAGAATGGGCAGAAATCCCTGTGGCTAGTTGTGCCAAGCTTATAGAGACATACCCAAAGAGAATTACAGCTGTAATTGCTGCAAAAGGTGGCTCTACAAATTATTGACTTTTTGGGGGGGCACATAGTTATGCACAGTCAAGTTTTCAGTTTTATTTGTCTTATTTCTTGGTTGATTCATAATAAAACAAATATTTTGCATCTTCAAAGTGTTGTGTAAATCAAATGATACAACCCCCCCCCCCCCCAAAAAAAAAATCCATTCTAATTCCAGGTTGTAAGGCAACAAAATAGGAAAAATGCCAAGGGGGGTGAATACTTTCGCAAGCCACTGTAACCCCACAACATCCATCCTCTTACTCTGTCTATATATATGTGTGTATTCAAGATCCACTATGCTGGGACAGTGCCTACGTCCTACTATGTTCGTGAGTCAGTGAAGGTGGACTATGAACAGTGTCTAACAGTCAGCCGTGGCTCCTCACAGCAGCTAGAATATGAGATCCTCTTCCCTGGCTGTGTGCTCAGGTGAGTGGACCGATATTACTACCGCTATTTCTTTCTTTCTATCCCTCCCTCTTTCTCTGTCTTACCTCTCTGCAACCCCACTACTTGTCCTGTTCTATCTCGACCTCCCTTACCACCCTCCACCTTTATTTTCCTCTCTCTCTCTATCTCTTTTATTACCCTCCTTAACTCCAGTGCAGGGTGGCCCTGCATCGAGTCCGATACCCACGGTTCCCCATGGTTGACCCGGAAAAATGTCAGTTGGTGGGTGAAATGAAAACGTTCTTTCAACCCACGGGTCGGCTCGCGATTCAGAACAATTATAATCCGGATCGAAATATTTTAAATCAATATAAAAAATGGTTTACAGACCCAGGACTTGTGTTGCATTGTGTTGCGAATTCCATTCTGTGAGCGATGAGGCAGACATATAAGCTACCACGCTGTGGATCAGGGAGCTGTCCATTATTTGTGTGGTGCTAAAATGTATGTTTCGTCCTCCCACACGAGAATACTTTGCCAAGTGTACTTACCCTGGCTCGCTTAGCTCATGTGAAAATGGCCAACGTAGGTATTTGTTTACGATAGGCTAATTGAGTTTATTATCAGTTAACTATTAAGCTACTCCAGGCATTCATTTGCAGCCTTTCTTAAATTATGGGTCGGGTCGCGGACCTGTTAATGGTGAATCGCGATGTGTCAGAGTACATTTCTAATTATTTAATGAATTACTGGAATTGATTTGGCCAAGTGCGCTCTCTGCTTAGCAGCGGTCTCTGCTCAGTTTGGCAGCTGCGTGAGAGTGAGATGCCCGTGTGCTTCGCGGTTTACCTGATCTTTTTTCTGCAGTTTTCTTGAAGATTACTCCGCGACACAGGCGATGCAGCGCTGTCGTTCAGCAGCAGATGATGCGCTGTCTGCCACTGACTTGTCATTTCCATTCGCCATCACTCACCGCTGTCATCAAATGGATTCATGCTGGCCACAAGTTCTGACTGAGCTCAATTGTCATGAAACGCATATACAGAGAGCGTTTCTCTTTCATAGAAATGTATAACGAAGAGCGCCCATGTGTTTTGTGCGGGGAAGTGCTTAGTAATGAAACGACACGTCCTGCCTGACCAAACATCCACAGCATGATGGTAAACCAAGGGAGTTCTTTCAGAACAGAGTAGCATGCTTCAAGAAACAGTGCTACGACAGTGGAAAAGTAAGTCAGCTAGCATGGCATTGTTATTTTATAACAGGTGATGATAAGTAGAAATAAGGGAGCACTAACTAACTTCCATAGTTGTAGATGTGAGTTTATCTTTCAAACAATCCCCTGGCCTTGTACACAGCTAATAGCTATCATTTGCCAAAGCAAGCTAGCTACTGATAGTGCAACCCTAGTAACAGTACAAATGAAGATGAAAAATGATCAGGCCTACTGTA